>NC_080041.1:11828078-12128078 GCF_012489685.1 Lotus japonicus | reverse complement strand
AATAAAACCATAATTCATAATCTATAACAGATATATTATAAAAATAAATCACTTAAATATTAGAAGTTCAAAATAAAGATCAAAACAAACCACGGACACCAGAGAATTTAAAACTCAGTACAAACAAAAAGTATGATCATATAAATTCAAATACACTCATCCTTGGTGAACCAATGTCCTCTAATCCTATTTACCCTTCCTGGGTATGAGGTGAACAGTAACATGGACCACATTGTTAGCAGTACTATCAGGCCTGAACTGAACTTTATCACCAATTTTAAGCTTATGATCAAGCACAAACTGGTACCATTCTCTGCCAATATTAACTTCTGGACTATTGGGATCTTTGTTCCTCCTCTTCAGCTCACAAGAGTACCACTTGTTGTCAGTTGTATGCAACAAAATAAACCCTTGGCAAAGGCTAATAACAATAATACACACACTATATATATACTAGTATTTTTTACCCGTGCAACCCACGGGGGGCTTTCTTTTTTATTTTGTATTGTGCTTTTATATGATTTTTTAAAATTATTTATTCGTATGAAAAGAAGAAAAAACAATATTTTTTTGTGATAAATATGTTTTTTTTTGTCGAAGTGTTAATTTATGTTTTTAATTGATTTTTTTTTGGCGTAGGTGTTTTTATGAGTGTATTTGTTTTTTATTTGTGTTGTTTGTCATTGTTTATCTAATTGATGCTTTGGATTTATTCTTTTGATATAACAATTTTATTGTATTTTACAGATAGAAGTAGTATTTTTATGTAAGATCTTATGTAATATTAAGTTTGTCTTTTTGAGGTTCACAACTCATATGAAATAAATAATAATAATTTAATTTAAAATAATTTGAAGTTAATAGTATAAGTCCATATTAAATTATCACTATAAACTTTGGTTTCTTCAGAGATGATCGATTACATGAAAATGATGTCAACTATATTAAATTGTACAAAATCATATTTTGCTGTAGGAGTAGTGTCACTTGTAACCTCTTCAGTTTTTGAGATGCTCATTCAAGTAATCTTGTATTTGTGTTTTGTGACTCTCTATTTTCTAGCAGAGATGCTTGAACCAAAAATGTTGAATCGCATAAACTTGTCATACACATAGTGTGTCACTAAACTCTAGCATTTGAAAAACTACAATTTTAAAAATTCACTTTGTTATTGTAACAATAAATAGTTTGAATTAGGTACCATGAAAGTGGGGAAAACAAAGAAATTTAATACCTTTTCAACGATTAAGAGTAGTTCAATACTATTAACAATTTGAGGTTTTTTAAATCCATTGTTTCCCACACATGAAGTACACGAACTGTTTGAGTCATCCTACATAACAAAAAGTTGAGAAAATCAAAAAGAATATAATTTTTTAGGTGTTTCAATTTGACATGATGAAAACCAGTTGGAAATAATCATGAAATAAAAAGCATGTTAGAACACACGTAAAAATTCTAGGCTAGTACATCAATAGTTAGTCGTTGGATATATGCACCTGGAAAAATGTCTTGAAGCTTGATCCTTTGAAAAAAAAAAAAACAAATACCTCAACATTGCTTATGTGAAGTGGATATGTTGAATGAGTATTGACACTTATTAGTTTATATAGTTATAGAGAAAATGGTTAGTGATAGTTTTTCTTTTTCTTTTGGTAAGATCTTATTTAGTATTAAGTACTGGTACTTTTTACCCGTGCGATGCACGGGATATTCATTTTTTATTTTTTTTTGTCATTTGTTTAAAATATGTATTATTTCCTTAAAGATATTTTATGAATTAAAAGAACAAAATTTATTTTAGATATAAGAAATCATAAATTTGTAAGTTTTTTTTATTTATTGAATTATTGTTTTTTGTTTTTTGGAGTTACTATTTTTTTATCTTTTGTTGTTGTTTTCCTAAATGTTCAATTGATGGTAACATGTACATGCTAAAAATAGATACTGAATATTTTTTTTGCAATTAGAATAATCACATTAAGAATAAAATTGAGAATGTATAGTTCTACATTTCTTGTAAAAAGATCTTCATATGGAATATATTGAGAATCAAACTTGAAATTATGATTGACCCTTTGAATTTCTTGAAATATATGATAAAAGATAGAAGACAATAATTAGTATAATGGGATAAATTTATTTGGATTTGCTTTTTTTTTATTAATTGAAATTTTTAATACAATAGCTACATGGACGGGAAAGTTACTACTATTTTTTTTTTGTTAAAAAACATGGTAGAACGGAAAGAAAGGACTTCCAAACTACCGTGCATGCCGCTAGCCGCATGTTGGGGAGGTCAACCGAGGTCCACTCTAGGGTGCGTTTGGGGATCTTCTCGATGAAGATTGCCCGCCAACTGAGATTTTATTTGATGCAGGGGATTCAATCTCTCGACCTATATGGAGGTGAGAGTTAAACTTAGAATCTATGACCATTTGTGCCAACCCAAGTTGGCAGTTAAAACTATTTTTGCTGTAACAAATTTTGTGCAAAAAAAAATAAACCTAGAATAAATGGCCCTTGATTAACTAAGACCTAAATTAATTTGTGCACTCGATGCTACTATTGTTTCATCTTCAACTTCTCTCAAGGTCGTCAGAACTTACTCTTGAATTGCATAAGGCTCTATTCATAGCTTGCTTTCATCAGACATGGTTCCTTTCCACTCCGCAACCAATCTCGAACTTTATCATTAATATTCAATCTGCAAGGAAGAACAAACAAAACATTATTCTTCAAGCAAGGTTAAAAGTGTACACAAATATTTTCTTAATTAAGAGCTGCAACACCTTAAGCCATAAACATTATAATGTAAGAAAAATATCATTGAAAAGAAAAACAAAAATGTTTAAATCTCACCTCTTCTTGGCAGATTTCAAAGCAGCCCTCCTTAAAATCAAATTATATTCTAAAGACCTAGTCTCACCAAAAATGCAAAATAATGTCCTTAGATATTACAATTAATTTCTTAGGTGGATATAAATATTGATTATCAAACAATACATTAAGTCATTAACAAAAAGCATACCTTTTTAGGATTCATTGTGATAGTGATATCAGGAACTCTCTGCTCTAGACCTTTTTTTCACTTCATTCACATATCCTACGCATGTCACGTGAGATGGTACTCCATTTATTAAAGAGTAATTCATAACCAATACACAACACCTCAATTAAAAATACTACATAGAGATAAAGCTAATGCTTAGTGGTTACATAACAAATCATGATGACCCTTAAACACAATTAATGCATAATAACTCATGACCATTCATTTTTTGTAACTATGAAACCTTCATTTTCTAATTAAAAGTCACTTTATTTCTAACCGTAACTCCCATTTAAGTGGTTATATTTAGTAATCAAAACAGAAGCCACAATGATTAAATATTAATACAATTTTTAACGGAAAAAGAGAATAACAGTTGATTTTCTTAATCCTTAAAGATATATGTAACTATGAACCTCGAATTTACCTTGCCAGAGAGGAGAATTCTGATTACGTTTTCTTAGTTTTTCACTAAGCAACCAATCAAAAATCAAAAGAGACAAACACAAATCACGCAAAACTTTGAAATCCAAAAGCTCATTGATAGATCACAAAAACACTTAACAACAGTGACGATGATGATGATAATAATTAATTGATTAAGTAAGCAAACGAAAGAATCTTTTCTGGAATAACTTCACATGAGTAAAAACATCAGCAGTGTTCGAGGCAAATTATCCCAACCAAATATCCAGAAAGTGCCGGATCAAGATGAACCATGGTGAACCTGTGAAGAGTTTGTGACCCAAACCCCCTTAGAGAAAAGGGAGAAAATTCAAAATCCTACAAAAGTAAACTTATCCGATTAGTGAAAAGTAAAAAAATTATATTTAAAGAAAATTAGTGATTACATATGAGACATGCAAAGAGATCAAACACATTAATTTGTGTTCGTTTGCCTATTTTCTTCTTTCTTTTGATATTGGTGGCAATTTAAAGTTTCACAGAGGGGAGTTTTATTTCTTTCTTTCAAGATGTCATGCCAAATCCCAATATCATACATCAAATTTAATTCCCAAAGATCTGAAGCTGCAAGAAAGCAGCCTCTAGTTATTTCAGTAAATGAATAAATTAGTGTACATTAAGATCAAAGTTTGTTAATAGATCATGGTAACTTAGGTTGATCATGGGAAAGGGATAGGAGCTAAATTTGAAAGTTGAAAGGACCAATAACCTAAGAAGGAAAAGAGCAGGAAGAAGTTTGTTGAGAAAATATATGTATGAAAATGCAGATCAAGTGCACTAATGTCCCAAACAGCAAGTCTCAGAGTCCAAAAACCGAACAGATTTTGTATTAAGGAGACAAAAAAGTAGCAGCATGAAATAAAATTTAATCAACTATAGGAAATATATATGTCTAGCATTGAGATTTATTAGTTGCAGCTAAAGCAAGAACTTTCTTTGACAGTATTTCATCTCCAACATGGTCACACTCACACCAAACTTAGAAAGTGCATTAGATGTTAAGAACATTAACAAACTTGCTGCAATAAAGAAAGAAATTTATAAAATATAATTGAAGCAATTTAAGGGTGAAGCGAATTAAGCCAAAGCCAGAGTAATCTTACCTGACCATTTTCTGAGGTGTAAAATTAGATTCCCATTGATGGTTTAGAACGGCATCCTCCCATGTTGTTCGAAACCTTATAAGCTACTTAGTGGCTGCATCTGATTCTGAAGTACATCCAACAGGTACTACCAAAATTAAGTGTTGTACATGCTCCGGGTGCTACATTAAAATGAATTAAAAAGATTAGAATCATGGAAAAAAGAAACAAAGAGGTTGGGAGTATATTTGCAGAAACATAACCATCAAAAGAATGTCCAAGTAGTATGAAATATTTTGAATTTCATTTTAGGTAAGATAGGGAATATGATGAGGATTATTTTTCTTGACCATATGCCACCGTTACCTTTTGGATTTTTATCATCTGATTAATTATGGCCTATGGTTCTGCTCCATGAACAATTTATCCTCTTTTGAAATTCGCTAAAAAAGAAAACTACTAACATGTATGACTATGAATTAATTTAGCAAATTTAGAAAGAAAAAAATAGAGAAAGAGAACTGAAAACAGAGAAAGCAAAACCTATACCAAGCGTGATGCATGAGAAGATATGACTACAACCGCCTTCATCTGGAGAAGTAGCAGCAACCAATTCCATCAACAACAAAACATCACACAAAACCTCAAAGAATATATAGGAATGGAAAACCTTCTAAACTATCCCCTCACTAACAACTCTCCAAACAATTTTTCCTACCTTCATTTCCCTCAATAAGTAATAACAATATAAATCTATAAAAAAAAAAATAGTATCATTATATAGATAATTTTCATGTGTAATGGCATAGCTGGAAAAAAACAAAGAACCTAACCTTGCCATCTATATCTCCAACAGCAATTGCATTGGTTAATCTGTTCATTGTACAATGAACTGAATCCATTTTCTGGCGTTTGGATTTGAGCAAGTCCCGTGCAGCTCTTTCTGCTTCTATCACAGCTCTAACTTCTTGATTGATACTCCTTGCAAATGGCCTGATTAAATTACCCTTCAAAATGATTATCTAATATCAGATATTGATCTTTAAATTATAGAAAAGTACTTCTTTTGTCATTGAAATAACATTCTGCACAGATTTGCTAACCTTTCCATGTTTCTTATCTATAAACAAATCATATATCTAAAGAGGTTAACAATAACAAAACTGACTGGACAATCAAACCCTTGTAAATGTCTCCGGAAGAAAATATGTAGGCATACCTTGCCATCTATATCTCCAATAGATATTGCATTGTTTAATCTTTCATTGTAGATAGAACTGGATCCATTTCCTGGCGTTTGGAACCGAGCAAGTCCTGAGCAGCTCTCTCTGCTTATATTGAAGCTCTAACTTCTTGATAATACTCCTTGCAAATGGTCTGATCAAATTATCATTCAAAATGACCCTGGAAAAAAGGATAAGAAAAATAGAAGGAAAACACATAAGCAAAGGAGGAGAATTTTTCTTCCTACCATAAAAAATGAATGCCATAGCCTAATGAGAAAAATGGAGACTTCTTACTGGTGTGTAATTGGAGGTAGAAACAAAGTGAAATAACCTGGAAATTAAAACATTAAAATGTCTCAATATAGATAAAGAATGTGAATCTAACAAACACAAACAATTGAGAGAATTTGAAAAGAAAAAAAGGGTATGGCTTGCCGAGTGATATAGCATGGAAGGCTTTGGATTTTGCAAGTTGTGTAGCATCCCTATGTTCCTCTGTTACTGTTACTTCAGCAGAAGGAATTCTCATCTTCCATTGAATGAGAGTTTAAATTAGACACAAAGTTGCATCAAAATACTTTCTTTGCAATGATGAGGTTCATCTTCTTCATTGGGTGATGAAAAAGGGATATTGAACACCAATGGAGAGATCATGGACGGGTTGGGACCTCTTGTTCCAATGATAAAATAACACCAAGCACTCAGATTAAAAGAAATAGGGAGAGTGGAAACTCACACTGCAGATCGATGGAACTGGGATAGCAACTCAAGTAAACGAATGAAGGTGTCCATGAATTTCGAACGGAACACGGAAAGCACAGGCGAAAAACGTTTAAGAAAGCAAATAGTGGAAACGCTTCCACAGGAAGGGCAAGAGGCAAGAACATTGGAGATTGAATCAACGGCTACGATTAAATCTAAATGAAATAATCAGCACATTTATGTAAATACCCATCTTTAATTTGAAAGTGGTGTACAATGGATTATTGAAGTACAAATTCACCCTCAAAGTTGCAAAACTTTCCCTTTATATAATATATATAGATAGATAGATATATATATAGATAGATAGATATATATATGTGTGTGTATATTATATATACAGGAAGGACAAAGTTGAGGGACCAAAAGTGCAATTAAAAGATTCTTATCTAACATTTACTAAAAAAAATTAAAAATTCTAACATAACATGTAGGAAATCTAATGTGTACCACTCAAAAAAAGTGTTGCACCATATAACCATTAAGAACTATACCTTTTTTAGTATCACCTATCTTTATGTATATGTAAATTTGACATTTTAAAAATTTCAAACAAAACATTGATATTGCATTATCTTCTTGGGCTCACCACAACCGTCTCTTCTTCTCCCATGGTGCGTTGACTACGGAGTCACTATCGTCGAGAAAGATGAATGATGATGGACTAATCACCGCTGTCAAAAAAATGTCGGATGTAATAAGACAACAAACGATAAAGGGTAATGAAAAAGTTGAAATCCCCATTGTTTTGTCCACTGAGGCTTACGCAAACTAGTGACTCAATGTCCTTCACTCACCAGGTTGGATGCTATGAAACACGAACAAGATGTCGACGATGCAAACCATGCTTGCGAGGCAAAGGTCAATCTGTTGGAGCACCGATGAGAATGGAGTGACGAAAAATTAACTAGAGTGGAGGGAGAGGGTCGCTGATGTGCGTTTAAATTTCATTGTTTTTATTATAGTTTTCATATTGTTTTGTATCAAAAGATAGCATTATCTTTTGAGAACTCATGCGTTTCGATGTTAATGTGCAATAGACAAGTCACTGGCGGAAAAAGTGGAAAAGATGGTTTAATGTGGGTTTTGGTCTTGAGGGTGACATGAGCATAAGGGGAAAATGATTGTGGCAAAGTTGGAAAGGGAAATGGTTTGTCGTGGTGGTGGAGATGGGAGAGGCAGAGGTCAAAGAAGAGGAAAAGGACGAGGAGGCGAAGATGGAGTTTGAAGGTGAGGAAAATGCTTAATGAAAGCTGAAGCGGTGAGGAGACAACTTCTAATGTGACATAATTTTCATATTTCTACAATATTAAAATTATAATTATAAGAGTACGTACAGTAACAATATTTTTTTTTACGTATAACATATAATCAACGTTGAAATTCATTTCATTTAGATAGCTCAAGTGGTAAGAATTAAGTGACAAATGGGTTAGGGGTTAATTCCTAGAGTAGAGTGTGTAATATTAATAATATATTTTTTTATGGAAAATGAATCCTATTTATAAAACATTAAGTATTTTTTTTATCATAAAGGATTTTCTTTTGCAGTCTGTAATGTATATGTATATTAAACTAGTATATCTGCCCGTGCTCTGCACGGTTAGTTTTCCATGATAAATTGTGTAACACAAACAATACTCTACCCATATATTACATATTATTGATCAGAAAATCTGGGCCATTCATTCACTTGTGAACACAGTTCATCGTTCATTTCACTACATGAAAACAATACCACTTCAGCAAAACCTAGAAATCCTATTAGGTCTGATCATGTATTAATACATCAATAATGGCTTCTTTCTCACAGGTAAAAAAAAAGGTCAATGTATCTCCTTCCTTTAATCCATGTGTTCTGCAAAAGGTTCTCCAACCCTTACCAAATCTCGCATATGTGCGTCGTGGAACACCAAGAATCTTGCATTGAACTTCTTTGCCAGTTGGCCCTCTCAATAGCCAGTTGTAAACTTCACCTTGTCGTAGATATTCATAAACATGTGCAGGCAAATTCTGCAAGCATCATTACAACCTATTAGGAACCTTAATTAGCATGTTAAAAAGCTTAAGCAAATTAGTTTTACTATACCAGCTGACTTGAAGATACTTGATTTGGTGATAGCCTGGAGGCGAAAAAACAGGGATACACAATCCATTCTGGGTCCCTACTATTTTGGATCCGGGTGGATTCAGCCTGGCTTGAAATTGCAACATCAACAGTAGGGGGTGGGGGGGTTAAAACTGGAGGTGGAGGTGGGGGAAGGTAACATACTTCCTCAATACTTTCATTGTATATAAACAAATCAAAGTTGGAAAATCCCTGGAATTTGAGAAGCAACCAGTTCAACCCTTCCAAAGAATAATACTTCCGTATCTCCGGCAGACCTTTAAACAAATAGGGCTTTCCAGCATTTTTATCATATGAAACAAAATGAACCTTTCCAAAGGGATCAATCAACTTCCACTGGTTGAGTAGTTCATGATCAAATTCGTTAGCAAATTGTGGTGAAACTAAGGCTACTTCCTGCACATTCAAATTAAGTCAAAAAATATACACACATACACTAATAAAGCAAAATCTATATGATGAGCTTTATCACCTGGCCAGGTAATGTGAAAATGGCAATGGAGTCCCTACAACAAAGAAGATCATCTTCAAAATTCAGCTCCATCTACACAGTTGATTTTGGATATGTGGAATGAACTCACTGCACTCCGGTGTGTATACAAAGGATTATAAGTAGTTGCTACAATGGGTGTCTATGATATGCTGGCACAGTTGAATATTGGAGTCAAAGTTAAAAAACATGCATACCTTTTTGCAGAGCCTCAAGCAGAACTTAAGTTATTTCCAATTAGCCATCAAACCGTTTACTACCAATTCTACTTTTGGGTGGCTGAAATAATTAGTAGACGTTGTGTCAGAGTTGGGAATTCGTAAAAACGGGGTTGCCCTTATTGCAGCATTTATATTTGACTGTGTAATGTTTGAAAAAATATACTGACAAAGAAAGGAAACAGGTTTATTGATTATACCATATATCATGAATTAATTGACCTTCTTTGATTTGGTGGCCTTTCTTAAGCATGAATTATTACCTGAGCCTCTCAGTCGGTGAAAGGTGTTTATCAAAAAGACTTGGAAATACTGATTTTATTTGGCATCACTACATGGGCAGTATATTAGGATATAGATTGCAACCTGAAGCATCTTGACATAAGTTTTTTCAACTTAATAGTAGTAGATACAATATGTCTGGCATTAGATAACAGATTAGAGTATTTGGCTTATTACAGAATATAGATGGAAAACTAAAATAGTTAATGTACTGGATCAATGGGAAGTGGACAACATGGAACTGCCACAAAATTACACATATGATTTTAAGAGAGCCCCCCAAACTGTTTTGACCACGTAATTGTCTGCAAAAACATGACAAACATATATAAAAAAGATATTGAAATGATATCCTTACAACAATGTTATAATTTAATACATATAAGAGTAAGATTTAAAACTTACAGTATTTCATATATGATGGTTCTTCAAACGTTTTGAAAAACTTCATTGTATACCACATTTTTGGTGACCTTTGAGATTAATCCATCTTCATCTAACAATAAAATTTTGAGACCTTTTCTGGACTTTACTCTTGATAAGGCAACATATAACTGTCCATGAGTAAATACTGGCTTAGGCAAATACAAACCGACATGAGAAAGCGTCTGACCTTGACTTTTATTAATCGTCATTGCAAAACATAAAGCAATGGGAAACTGTCTCCTGACAAATTTAAATGGTAAACCAGAGTCTGTAGGTACTAAATCCATTCTTGATATAAGAACCTTCTCACCTAACTGCTTCCCTGATACTACATTGGCAACAATAACATTTTTTCCCATATCTTTAACAATCATTCTAGTACCATTACAAAGTCCACCTGCTTGGTCAATGTTGCGCAACAACATAATAGGGACACCCACTTTCAAACTCAATTTGTGATTTGGTATACCGGAACATTGAATATTATTGAGGAACTCAGTTGTGAACCATTCTGCTTCGACCTCTGAGTCTTCATCTGACCTGCAAGTTGTATCACAACTCAAATATTCTTTAATCTCACCTGGAATTTTACCTAGCATTTCAGTATTAATAATTTCTACACTTTCTAATGTAGGAGCCAAAATAGCCCTATCTTCAAAGAATTTGTAATTCTTTTCATTCAAATTTTGCAGCATTTGAGGGTAAGCAAAGTCAATCAAACTTTGAATTGGATTATCAGAGTCAAGAATAAGAAGATCATCTGGAATCTGAATTGTAGAATCTTCTGCATCAATTGTATTCACCTTTCCGTCACCAATGTCTAATAGCCAGTCAGCAAACCTTTTAATTTCAATCTTTTCATCATGACATTTTGAGCTAATAAGCCTCATGTTTTTGGTAAGTTTTAGCACATGACATTGCTTCCAAAGATAAGACGAATTGATTGTGGCACTAACAATTTCAGAACGACTTCCTTTCTGAATAACTGGCAAAATTTGCCTAAAATCTCCACCCAAAACCACCACTTTACCCCCAAAAGGCATGCCACTATCAACACTTTGATGCGACTTCATTATATCATTTAAAGTCCGGTCCAATGCTTCAAAACACCATTTATTGAGCATGGGTGCTTCATCCCATATGATCAAACTTGTTTTTTGTAACAACTCTGCCTTTAAAGAACCTTGTGATACATTGCAAGTTGAACTCTCTTTTATAGAAATTGGAATAGAAAACCTAGAATGTGCAGTTCTGCCACCAGGTAAAAGCAAAGAAGCAATACCACTTGAAGCAACATTTAATACAATCAACCCTTGTGCCCTAACAGCAGCTGATAATGTATTCCACAAATAGGTCTTACCAGTACCTCCAAAACCATATAAGAAAAAGAGACCTCCAGCTCTATTCATAACTGCATCCATTATGGATTTGTATATCTTATGTTGTTCAGCAGTTAATGAATTGAGTAATGATTTGTGCAAATCTTCCATTTCAGCTTTATCATAATTCAATTCATCCGCTACAAATTTGTTCTCAAATTGGGAGTCATCAAATAAGTGTGGAAATGGTAAGCATGGATAATCTTTTAAAGATCTTCCATTCATATGCAGTAGTTTCTCCAATTCTATTAAACAAAGATTCTTTAAATCATCATCATTTATATGAAGATCTACACCAAAAAAAACCCCAATAATTATCTCATGCAAATATATACATTAACATAATTTCGATAAAAAAAATTTCCAAACCTGAATTGCGCAGCTTTTTCCTCCTTTCATAAACTATACTGTCAGACAAAATTCTCCAAGACTTTTCCCACACAAATTCAGGTTTGCTCATTGTGTTTGTTGTAAGCAACATTACAAAGAACTTTCGCAGCTGGGTACCTACAAAAATATATATGGTAATTAGATAATACTATCATGAACAACAGAGGAAGTTGATATAAATTTCGTGCTGTATTTTATGACAAATAAAAGACATTAATTGGATGTTACACACCTGATGCTAATTCATTTGCTTCCGTAATTGCATCTAAGAATTCCTTATCATCAGCTAATAATCCTAAGGCGTAACATGCGTCACGAAATGTAGGATATTCAACATCATCCACAGTGCGAATGCTCTCCCAACTTGTGCAACCTTTCTGTAGAGTCAATAAAATTCTCAAGTAATAAAGTTCACCAACTCCATGAGGAATATATTGGAGTCTTCCAATAGATGTCCCTTTCTTCCTTGGATGCCATGAATGAGTGTCTTCATCATATACAAAATGGGATGGGAACTCTGCATATGTAAACGCTTTTCCTTCACCATACTTACAATTGGCTTTCATCCAAGCTATAAACATAGTGTCTTTTTCAGTAGCCTTGTCTACCACGCGCTTTAAATCATCATGATCTTTAAAACAAACACTTTGTTTATTTGGAAGATGAAATGTCACTTTTTTAACCGAAGGCCATTTGACATGAATAAATAATTTCAATGTCCTCCAAACTGCTTCACACGGAGTAAGGTATCTACAATCATAATATTGTTTAATTTCATCTTTGACCTCAGTCTCCGTGCAATCTTTGTTCTGATTGGATATCTCAACATTTACTCTATCTACAGGCAGTGTACCACCAATCAACACCTTCTTCAAGAGGAAGAATGGTACCATACACAACACAGACACAATCCTACACAAACAAATAATATTATCATCAAAAGTCTGGCATATAACGCAAGAGTTATCAACATTTCTCATTTGATAACAATGAGATGCAATCTCAAACCTTCTTGATTTCCCTCAAATCAGCAATAGACTTGCTAATTGTCAGAACCAGGAAATCATCCTCGCCAGAAACGGTTTTGGAATCAGACAATTGGCTAACAGAGTGCGATGCACTTTCATTGGCTTCCAAAAAACTGCAAGGAACATTGGGCAGACAATCAAGTACACAATTTCAATGACTAAAATTTAAAGTCCAAAACATAGACGCATACCTGGTTTTCAAAACATCAGCCATTGGTAGATCTGGGTCAAACAGAATTTTAGTAGTCCCATGAACATTTTGAAGGCTGTTGTGCCCCTGAAAGGATTTGACTTTAGCAAACTGTATGATCACGACAGGGTTGTTGAGTTCACCACCGCCAAGAAAATTAGCAAGCTCATCAACATAAGCTCCGAATAGGGCGCACTCAACCCTGACCCTGGAAGTAAATGTGAATGACTACATTATAGGTTCAAACGATGAAAATCAAATAATCCAAAAACTTAAGGGAAATTACCCTGCAGAATCAATCTCAATCACATTCATCTTTGATTTCTTCCCATTAGTAACAATCTCCCTCTCAACTCCAACGCCGGTTAGAATGCCAATCACATCTGCAAAACATAACCATATGGAATACGAAATTGTTAAAGGGGTGGAACACATAATTGTCATAGGCAGATAAAAGTCTAAAATGATACCAATTAGGAAAGAGGAATCATAGGTAGGAGCTAAAAGGTCAGCTAGAGGAACAAAGCTGTAGGGGAACGCATCAATAGGAAACTGGTCCATTGGGCGCACTTCAGTGTTATACATGAAACATATCTTGTAATTATGACGTGTAGTTTTATACTCCCCACTACTATCCACTAACACAAATGAGGACACACTGTAAACCTTCCCCTCAACCAGTAACTTCTCAAACTTGTACATCAGAGTCTTTTTAATACTGGCATGGATCTTGGTACCCTTCAAAGTAAAGAGGCATACAACCATTACCAACACGGAATATTTAATATTATTCTGGAAAATAAATGTATAACATAGACAAATAGACAAAACGATATCAAGCCAGTACCTTATCATCCATCAGGACAAGCTCAAGAGAAAGGGGCAACTTCGATGTGGCAAACCCTTGGCTGTACCAAATCCGGATCACCTTCACCATAATCCTCCAATGTTGCTTCCCAGAACGAAGCTCAGCAACATTATGGTAAACAGACTCCATCACAAATCACTCAGAAAGGAAGTAAAACGTACAGGGAATGGTAAGCAAATCAACGTTGGTGGGTGGGTGTGGTAGATACAATGGCCTTGTACTAAATTTATAGTTGGAAAAAAGTAGAAACCGGGAGAATCACAGAATTGGAGAATGTATTTTTTTTTTTTTTCAAATTTGAAAAGGGGGAGAAACACATGAATCACACAGAGGTAGGTAGCAGTGGGAAAATCATGGTATTTGAGAAGTATGGTGTTAAAACATCTGCTAAAGATTTTTTCCTTCAGAGGGCTGATAAGAACCCGGGGAACGGAGACACGTGGCAAACTTCTTAGAGAGCGACACGTCAAATTTTGTCCTGGTAAACGGCTTGTGCTTTGTATCTAGTATAGATTAAAAAAGGCCGCAACCGCAAGGATTGTTTCGATTCGGATCGGGTCAATAGGTAACGGAGCCCCCTTAAGCTGTTCATGTCGCTCTTCACCAATCGAAAAAGCGAACCCTAGAATATTTGCTTGAGAGACTCGGATTCTTCCTTCTATTTCCTCTGCATCCAATCTCATTCCACAACCAGACGAGACTCTTCGCCTTCATTCAGAGTAAGCTTCTCACTTTCAATCTTTTCCGATTCCACTATTTCAACCACCCACTTCGACACAATTTGCTTCCCTGGTTTAAATTTTTGCCCAATTTCTGATTGTATTCAATAAAACTTGTTGTTTTTCGCTGTTTTGTTTTCATTGATTATTTTTGTTGATGTTCGTTTAGCCCTTATCGTATTCCTTTGCTATAAATTTCAATTTGACTCGTAAAGTTTCATTTGCAGTATCGAAATCAAGCTTCGATGGCCATATTTCGTGCCGCCATGGACATGGCCCGACGTGGTGGCAACCGCCTATTCCGCACCGCCATGAACATGTCTCGACGTGGTGTCTCCGGTGGTTAGCTCCTCCATCCATCTCTTCCTTATTTTATTTATTTATTTGTTTACTCTTTGGGAAATGATTGTGTAAGGGAAGGAATGGTCAGGCTTGGTGGGTTGAATTTGTACCAGTTTGGTTAATTATGCAGTCTAGTAGTGCAGTGTTATTTTTATGCTGATATGTGATATTTTACCAGCTGCAATTCCTTATGATGGTTGTTGGTTATGCTGTGGAATGTTGGATTATATTTTGGGGGATGCTGGTGGTGGCTTTTTGGTCTTGTAACGTGTTGGTTCATGTTGTGCTTTTTGGGGTGTAAAGTTTCGGACTTGGCTTTGGAAGGATTATATTAAGATGTGCTGCCCTTAGCTGATTTTGAATGGGATGGTATATGCTTTGGCGCTTTGTCTTAATTAAAAGAATTGGCAGCTTGGGGTATTTGGAGTGTTTTTGGTTATTGACTTGGGCTTTGTGGTTTAATTTCATATCTGTATAAGTATTGTCTTTTTTATGGGATGGTGGAAGTATGGATTTCTTTTATGTAGGTTTAAGGTTGTGTACTCTTTTTCCTTCTTAGGCTTTTTCCCATTGGGTTTTTCCTAGGGAGGTTTTAATGAGGCACAGTCCTTAAACTTGATGCCATACTTTGCCTGTTTTTGGCTTGCTCGTGAGAGGGTTGTTCTCATGATTTGTTATCTTTCAATAAATTATTTTTGTTTCCAAAAAAAATAAAATATCTTCTAAAAAATTGCCTGTACTGTTCTGACTGATGCAGTTAACCATGCCCCTCTTGGAGTTCCTGCTCATCCTGAAAGCTATACCTTGACATTTACCGCAGAGCACCTAAAACTTGGTAAGTCAGGGGCATGATTGTTCCATTTGTTATATATGGATTTTGGGTTTAAATTGATTTTTTTTTTCTTTTATGTAGTACTGATTATAGCTGCTGGACATGTCATGGGGCGCGGACTTACTCGTGTTTTATTTGGTCCTCCACCTCATCAACGTGAGAAAGTATGTTGTTTTTTTAACCGTGTTTGTTTACTTACTAGGACTAATAGATATTGTTTGTATGGGCTCCGGGAGAAAATTGGAGGAATGGATAAAAATTATAGAAGATGTTGTTTATGTCAAACCACTTTTTGTATGGAAGGAAAATGAAAATAAGTCTGAAAAACTCCCCTCTTGTTTGGTTAGTTGGGAGAACTGACAAGAAAGAATATATGTTTATGTCAAACCACCAGTATGTGAGTAGTAAATAAATGAAAATTCAATTTTTATCAATTTTTCTCTTCCATTTTCTTCTTCTTTGTGGATAACTTTTTTTTTGTGGTTCCACCCCTAGCTTTTCCCCAGTTTTTTATCTCCACAACTAAATGAGAGAAATTGGTATGTTCCTTTCTTTTTCTCTCAACAAGTGTTCCTTATTAAATGGTGATGTGATAGCTATTGTTTTGCTCGAGAAGGTTTAGTTTTCTTAGGACGTTGTGTCTGTAAATAATTTCCTTACTCATGCCATCTTTATCTCGATTAACATGAATGTAAGGTTCTCTTCTGCTGATAACAACTTTCTGAAAAACGAGAAATTAGTTCTGCCAAATGTCTGTTTACATGTGTTGTTGTTCCTAATTGTTTTACATGTTTTCCAAGAGAGTGTTACTGAAGGTGGTGGTGTTTATTTGCTTGCAGGCATGAACAGCTATGGAAATAAGATGAGCAAGTGTCAGTTTGGTGTTTCTTTTATGCAATGCGCTGTGCTAGCTAGTTGTGGTAATGTTTGGTGTAGAAACTTTAGGTGAAACATATTCACTTCCCTTTCCCCTTCTTTTCATATAGCATGAACAATATGGAATGAAACTTAATAATGTCCAGCTTGGGGAATAGTTAAAAGGTGCTTTCTCGGAATTGAACTATTTTATTATGCTTTCTTTAAAATAATGATGAGAATAAATATAACATATTAGTAATAGTATTATTAATTAGTATTATATTGTTATCTCCAAGAATAGTCCAAATGTCACATATCTAGCTACTTGTATGCAACCAATACATGTATTATTTGAGCTCGAGTCTTATAAATGAAAAAAATTAATTAGAGAATTATTCTACTATAATGTGGATGTTTTCAGCTCAAGATGATGGTGTGAAACTTATGTTAAAGAAAAAAAAACTAAAGACATTCACTTTTAGCCGACATCCTTCCAACATATACCCTCCTGTTACATTTATAAGGAAAAAAAAACTTTTTAGATACATAATGTATCAAGTCTATAATAATGACTAGATACATCATTTATTCAATATCTAGACAATGGTTTTTGCTTACAAATGTGACCAGAGGGTGTATTGTTTAGTGATGATTTTTTATAGCTGCTAAAATCATGAGATAAATGTGTGTCGGTTGTATTAATGACAAAAAGTGCATGCTCATAATCATCACTGTGAAATACTACTTGTATGAAAGATTATACAATAAAGTCTCATGAGGGTATAAAATTTTATTTTATTAATGCAAATTATATATTCGGTGCTGCATTAGTCGTTATCCAATTGCAATTTTGCAATTTTGGCCTGTGTAGTAGGAGAAAACGTTCAATAAAAGATGCATGGGCTTGCTTGTTGGATCATAAAAGTTGTGATTCCCATCCCGAAGCGCTTTCCAAACAGTCTGTCTAACAATACAACTTTCGAATATTCAAATCCCACGCAAGCTAAAACCCCATCCTCAAAGCTTGAATCTCAGCCGCCAATGGGTCGCCTCCACCAGCACCCGTAAAGAAGCCTCTCCTCAAGTGTCACTTGTAATCACGAATAACTCCCCCCATAACCATGTGAGTAAGCCCAAGGCTGAAATACCTATAAGTGACGAGGGAATAATAGCCCTTCGGAGGTGCTCTTCAACACTGATCGAGCATCGCCCCATGGAGAGACATGTCACTAGAGTTCAGGAACTGCAAGTAATCTCGCTCCTCTCTGCGAATCCACGGTCCACTTTCCTTCCCCTAACACCGTCTCATTATGCCATTACCAAAGCCCCCAAAGAGCAGCTAAGAATAGAACTGAATGACCCCCTCTAATCTGCGCAGGCATCAAAATGATGCCAAGCCAAAGCACCCAATCGACCCCAAACCTCCTTGGAGTGAGGACAATCCCTTAAGCAATGCAAAATCCTCTCAACAGGGTGAGAACAACGGGAGCACAGAGGAGATGAAGCATAAGCCAAATAAAGACCCGAACCTTCGCCGGTGCCACGACCTTCCACACCCAACTCCAATCACTTGGGACATCATCCTTTTTAATAAAATTTTCTCCTTCTCTCTCCTATTTCTTTCTCCCTCAAATTTAACAACTGATTGCTCTCCATTTCTATGTATTTTGACTTTCAAATTATTTAATTCAAATAACTTTTAAAGTTTAAAATTTTATTATTTTGAAATTCAAATTCAAAATTTGTACTATTTTTTGTTTTAATTATGATTTTGATTATTTATATAAACTTAAATTCCTTTTTAATCATTTTAAATTTTTCCAAAACATACTTAATACCAATATTTTAAAATGATAATAACAGATAGCCTCCAGTTAAAATTTTATATTAAATGATTAAAACATATCAAAATTTATTTATTTAAATTAAATATTCTTATTAAATGATCAAATTTTATTTTTAATTTAATATTTTAATTCAATATATACTATTTTCCATTTTTTCAATCAAATTTGTCATCACTATTAATTTATCATTTAATTCTTATTTTACTTTCTATGATCCTTATTAGATACCTCTATAATAAGATTAAAATTTTGTATCTTAACTATTTTCAATAGATACCAAATTAATATTAAATTTAAACTTGTAGTATTTTATATTTATATATTAAATTTAAAATATTTATTTAAAAAATATATCTAATATTAAAAATTTGAGTTTAATTTCTATGCTCTGACGGTGTAAAGTTTTTTTACAACGTCAACCAATTAGATGGTAAGGATGCACCATGTCAATTAATTAAATTAAATAAAAAATGTACTTTCTTACACTCTTGAAATCTGATTGGTTGACGTTGTAATTCAGTGCATTGAAATTAAACTCCAAAAATTTATTTATTTTATTTAAAATCTATACTACAAATTGATTTTTAAAGTAATTATAAAAATTATAATTTAATGATAATCTCATTACTAATATATACTATATGAATTTTTTATTGTTCCATTCATTCTCTCAAACCCAAAATTATTTTAATTATCTTTGTGACCCTACCTAATTAGAGATTAAGCAAGTGAATTATTTCTACTTTCTAGGAGAAGCGGGTTGAATTGAAAAGCGGGGACTGAAATTGAAAGAAAGAGAACACTTTGCATGTTTGGTTGGAGTTTTCATTTTCAGTTTTTGAAACAGTTTTGTGAAACAGTTTTTTAAAATAGTTTTTAGAAGAAGAAAACAATTTAAATGACATGTTTTTCAACATTTAGAAAACTGATATCTGAAAACTAAAAACAGAAACTGAAAAACATGTTTAGTTGGTTTTTTAGTTTTTGAAAACAGGTCGTACCAAAGAGACTGTTTTTAAAACAGCAAACAAACAAACAAACATTCGTATGTGAAATCGTATGGGAGATGAATGTTTAAATGGTTTTTTGGTTACTTATATAGAAAAATATGCATTTGATAGTGTTAAGAATGAAAAAAAAATATACAAATTTTTCAAAATATGAAAATTCATAGGAAACAATGATGATGTGTTTTCAAACTTTTGATATTACTCCCTCCCTTCCTTATTATAAGTTACAAATACCTAATTCTCTAATTCTCTTAGATTAAGAAAATTAGTTACTTATACTCTCTCCGTTCCTAAATAACTGACACTTTACACACTTATTAAGAAATACAATTACTCTATTAAAATTACTCATTGTGTTCCAATATTACCCTTTACCTCACCTGCTCATAAATTCTCCCATCATTTTACTCCACTCATTTACTGGTATTAATTACTCCCTCCGTCTCATATTGTAAGTCACTTTTAACTACTTCTCTTGGAAAAAGAAAAGTAGTTAAAAACAATAATTTATAAGAAAAAAACATAGACTTTTCAATGTCACTCGTAGAATTTCTCTTTCTAAGTTAAATTTTTTCAAATATAACTACTCTTACATCTTAAATATGAGGTTAGTATTGGAAAAAAAATATTAAATATTGCATTGGTATCACAAAGTGACTTATAATTAGAGAAAAAAAAAACTCAAAAAACATGACTTATAAATTGGACGGAGGGAGTAATTAATTAAAGTGTATTTATTTTATTTAATTTAATTTAATATAGAAACTAAACTAAACTAGAAAGCTAAAATGCATCATCAATCAATATACCAACAAAACGCAGGGACACTTGTGTCGTTTCCGAATTTACATGGCCCATGTCAACAAGCGTGGCGATTCCACGTTTTTTCCCCTCGTTTCACATATGTACCCTTCCATTTATCCAAAAGGCATTTATAAAAAAAAACCAGCATTTATCCAATTAAAAAAAATCTAACCCCATTTACTAGTGTCTTTTGGTTGCTCCATACTTCATGTTTTCAATAAAAGAAAAAACTGTTGAACTCTTTACCTCCATACATTTGGATGTTAATTTTTTTTTTTTGGCTCTAGCAGTAGTTTAAATTAAAATGTGTTTACCTCCATAATTTTCAATTATTTCCCACCATAATTTTAATTTGTGGCTCTATTAATATAAGAAATCTGAACATAAAAAATATCATATACTCTAACAATGGCTACAGAAAATGAAGGCATTCAACACTTGGAAAAGAATTTAAAATTTTAATATGGTTAGGTTGTTAATTTATTTTATTAACACTTGTTTTAGTACTTTAAATTCTTAACATAAATAAAAAAAACAAATATCAAAATACTCATTAAATCTTAAAAACTATTCAACATTAATACGATGTTTTTTGAATTCATCCTCATTTAATGCTTTAAATTATTTGGAATGAAATAAAAAACTGAAAGAAGTCTTGTATTGTAAAAATTGTTTAAATCGTGTCTTAATAGAATTATTAATTGATTGATTAAATATTTAATATGAAAATTATTCTAGGTGAATGTGTGATGTGATTATTAATACTATCTCATTACTGATATACTATATAAATTTTTTATTGTTGCATTCCTTCTCTCAACTCAACCCAAAATTATTTCAATTCTAATTAGAGATTGATTAAGCAAGTGAAGTCTTTCTAGTAGAAGCGGGGACTGAAATTGAAAGAAAGAGTACGATTTGCCAAGTTTCGAACTTGCTCTTGTTTTTCATCACCCATTTACGTCAATTGAGTCTTAACAGGCTTGTTTCTTCCTCTTTCTAAACTATCGCTATTCCCCCTTTTTCGGTTTGATTAATTGATTTATGTTGGTTTCGTAGTTTTCAACAATGCCGAGGGAAATCATCACGCTTCAGGTTGGCCAATGTGGCGTTGATGGAGTATGCGATGCGATGAAGGAGAGGAGTGTGTCCATGTCCATGGTTTGATTTCGTGGGTAATCGTCATCTGCAGGCCCTGTCTCTGTAGCGTGATTTAGGTTTAGGTGTACTTGGAAGTAGATGAGCTCACCGATTGTGTTGAAGATGTCGTGGATGAATGCGAAGTGGGTACCTTGAGCGATTGTCAGAATCAGAGAAGATGGTGGAACCAAAAGGACCAATTTTCCCTTGTGAGTATATGTATCCTGTCTGCAGTATATGTTCAGGCCAAGAAACATGGAAGATCAAGGTTCGCGTTCTTCGTTTGTGGGAGATGTTTCCAGTTGGTCATATATCCAAACCATATGCCATGCATCTCATGTTAATAGATTCTGTTATTTTTGGTATGGCTACAATTTATTCTTTAGGTTATTATTTATTTATTGGAAAATGGTTTTGCTGGTGAAATTTGAGGCTTCCATCAACAAGAATTTCATTTCCAAATTCAAACATCAATTGGCTGAGGGGAATGATTACAAAATCACATATTTTGCTTAATGAGTCTGAGTTGAATAATTGTTCTAGATCTTTGGTTCATAACTTTTCAAAGAAGGCAGGTTTCAAGTAATGTGTTATGTGGGTGATTTAGTAGGAATGGCCAATTTGGAAATTAATCTTTGTGGCTCATCTAAGTGGTTTGATTTGTAGGTTCCAAGTCTGATGGATCTGGAAGACAAATGAAGGAAGTTGCTTGTCCTATTTGCACTGTCCATCTCCAGGTTCAAATAGTGACTAATGTCCCTGCTGTTTTCCCACACCATCACATCATCTCCATCCTCACTTTTGGCTTTGTTTTGTAAATTTTGCAGGTTTAGGTGCCTAGCTCAGGTTCGGAGACCATTGAGTGTGGAGTTTTCCAGCACCCATTTCTTGTGAGTTCCTATTGAGCTATGATAAACACAGATGAAGGTGTCTATGTGTCAACTTTAAATTTTAATTGTTTTACTGATCTATCTATTGCGAGTTAATAATCAACAATTTGGAATAGCGTACTGTTTATTTTTATCTTTGGCCTACCTACATCCTTTTAAAATAGATACTGAACTTGTACATGTATAGCTATGCGAAAGTCATAATGGTTTCAGACAATTTAAGGGCTGCATATACTGTTTAGATTTGAGTTATAAAAGGTTAATGTTTGGACTTTGGATTGTGTAACTGGTTGGCTACTATTTGGTTCTCACTTAACGTCCTGTTTTATTATGTATTGGCCGGATTTTGAGGTTACTATTACTCTTAAAAGGATGTATTAACCAGTATTTGCACACTTTAAAATTGATTTGGAGGTTTTTTTTCCATTGCTTCATTTTCACATGCTGAACCACATGGCACTTTTTTGTTTGCTTTATTTTCTTGTAGATGGTGGCAGCTAGATTGAACTTTGTCAAACATGAATTTGATGGCCTTTTTTTGGGAGGCTCTCACGTGCAAGATATATAGGAAATGCTAGAAATATAACTTTTGGCTATTTCTACCCAAGTAACTATCTGATTTTGTTTTTGCTTAATGATCATACCTTTTATATATACCAGTGAAAGAGCAGAATAGAAATTTTTCTGGAATACGTGAGAAACCAGAATTTTTGGAATTGTTTGTGTTAAGAACACCTTAACATGTATGGTTTTGACTTTCTATAAACATGATAGTTATGATTGTTAATTGATTGCCTGGTGAAATTGGGTAGAGTTTTGATTTTTCATGTTAAACCCTCTTATTGAATGATATTTCTTTTGGTGAGTAGGTTGCGGATGCAATGCGATAAACAGTGACAAATATAATTGGAATACCCCTCAATTTGTCGCTGTTGCAATTACCACTGTAAGATTATACAATCCCCCCCCCCCTCTTTGTATGGTGGTATTTGCTAGCTTTGGTGTTACACTTAGGTGTGTAGCTAATCACTTTGTTTTTTTTTTTTTTTTATGAAACTTTTGTGTGAAGTGGGAGAATTTGCTATTCTTGGTAATCTCAAATAAATCTTGTGACAATAAAAAGAGATGGTTTTGTTTGCTCTCCACTTTTTGAAAAAAAAACAACAACTTTGATCTTACTATGATATAAATATTTATCAATTCATCAATTTATTGATCTTGCAAATAGTTAGTCTATTCCTTAGTTCCCTAGTACTCTTAGTAATAGCTTTCTTCCTCTCATAATTCTATAAATACTGCTATTGTTTGGTTTTTTCTCACCTTCGGCAACTTCCTTTGTTCCTCTCAATTCCCCCTTTGTTTAGCTTTTCCTCTGCTTTATCTTTGATCAGGTTTACTCATTACTCATTTCCTCATGTCTTTTATCGCTGGTCCTTTGAATCTCGTCCGTAGTTTATGTTCTGGCCAGGAAACATGGAAGATCAAGGTTCGTGTTCTTCGTTTGTGGGAGATGTTTCCTGTTGATGATATATCCAAAACATATGCCATGCATCTGGTCTTAATCGATGCAGAGGTGATTTTTTCTGTTTTTTCTTTATGGTTATTGTTATGCAATTTCTAATTTAGTTATTAATTATTGGAAAATTGTTTTGGTGTAATAGGGGTTTGAAAATTGAGGCTTAATTCAACAAAAACTTTATTTCTATATTCAGACGTTAATTGGCTGAGGGTAATGTTTACAAAATTACCTATTTTGTTGTTTCTAAAAACACTGGTGCATTTCGGCAAAATACATTGTTTCTTGAGTGAAATTATTGGTGCCTTGTCTTTTTCTTTAGAAGTTAGTCTTCAAGGAGTCAGTAATATTTGATTCAGAAGATTTAAATGAGAAAGAAAGATGATATAAAGCTCAAGCTCTGTAATGTGCTTAGTTACATATAGTTTAGAGAATTTGATATTATTGGTCTAGATTTTATATGCTTTAAATACTCATTTTCCAGTTTGTAGTATTTTTATCCAGTCTTAACCCTGTTTTTGGTGTTTTCTTTCTTTCTTTCTGTAAGTGCTATTTGGCAGGGTCCTTTTTCCTACTCTCATATCACCATACCATATTGTCTTTCTTTGTTCAGCGACTCTTTCTGGTTACTACTTTTTGGTGAAGATTAAGTTGCTTGCTACTTCTATAAGATCCCTAGAATTTAAATCCTCAATCCTGAATGAATTTGTTTCATGAACAAGATATCAATAAGTACGTTTTTCTGCATCGTAACAAAAGCATGTCAAATCTCTTTAATCCTGAATTAAGTACATTTATTTCTCAAGATGATTCTAAGATTTGCTAAGCTTGAGCACATGCAAGTTCTTTCTAAGATGGCTGTCAATTTTTTGTTTTCTTTCATCATTGCACTCCTCGATTTTGCCACTATCTATCTTCGCTTGCTGGAACCATTCAGGGCATGCATGAATAACCTTAAATTGAACATAGAATACATTGAGGTACTTCATATTTTCCACTTGTGTCTTAACTATTAAAATGCTCGAAATGTGTAGGTGAGGAGGACAGAATTTTGGTTTCTCTTTA
Source organism: Lotus japonicus (assembly GCF_012489685.1). Lineage (NCBI taxonomy): Eukaryota > Viridiplantae > Streptophyta > Magnoliopsida > Fabales > Fabaceae > Lotus > Lotus japonicus. The sequence continues at coordinate 12,103,069 of NC_080041.1, read as the reverse complement.
CTGTCACAAAGCTCATAAAGGAATTCATAAAAAAGACTCTTGCATGAGGCAGATGGTCTCATATTTCAGGTGGGATTTGTGCTCACTTTCAATGCACTAAACACGAGAATGAGTTTTTTTTTTGCCAAGCTTCAGTGCTTTGTAAATCATGTGTGGTATTGCCTTCTCTGATCTTTGGTTTTGAGTCTCTTGATTGCCTTATGAAATGGATCTCCTACCAATAATAGTGCTGGTAATAAAATTCCTTTTCATCAACTTATGATTTAAAATTAACCCAATTGGACCGTTAAACTAAGAGATATGTTAATAAGTTCCTCTTTGGAGTTATCTACTCTAGAGTTGGAATGATTGAACAGTGTATTCCCTGATTTGAAACTTAAGTATGATCGCAATGTATTCCCCCCATTTATAGTGAGGGTTTAGTAGATAATTCTGTTACATATCAAAAGTTTAGGGATGATACGTGAGCTACCTGAAAAAAAGGGAACTAAAGGTGGAATACTGGAGTGCAATAGTATATCTGCATTCAGTTAAGTATGTAGTAAAGGGGATTGTCTTCCTCATCATTCAGTTTTTCATTCTTTGTATAACGTGATCAGAGTGGTTGTTTTCATCATTTGTTGGTTGTTTTTCCTTACCATTTTTTTTTTCTCTCTAGAACAAACAACTCTGCTAGACAAAGATTTACTTCGTGTTGTAGTTAAATAGTTAGTCCTATCTATATTTATGCTATTTATGGTTTCACAATCTAAGAGTAATGGGCTTCTTACATTTCCACTCCTATAAACACTCCTTTGGTTTTGGACATTTGTGGGTTTTCTTTATTTGATTTCTTTTAATTTGGAGTGATATCTAAGTGTGATTTTTTATTCTGTTGTTTCACCAGATTGCTATGTTTATTGAACTTTGAGGCCGCAGATAGGAGGTTGCAGCAGGGAATATTATCCAATTAATGTTTCTCCTTCCTGGACAACTTGGTTAGGATTATATGTTAGCTTTCAATTTGCCCCACCATGTATTACTTGATTGGTATCACTTCCTGATATGTTGAACGTAGGTGCTGCTGCTGTCAAATAATCAAGATGGGAGGTACTTGAGTAATATAGGCAGGAAGAAGGTGGATCCATATGAGATCAGTGACTCATGGAGTTGGGCCTATAGTGGATAACCTATACGCACAAAGGGTTTGTTGGGAAACTTTAATTTTTCTGAATTCTTTTGTAACTCATATATATGTTCTCTCCTTTTGTGATTCTCTATGTTTGTAAAATGTAAAATCGCTCTTATTAAATTATAGAATTAAAAATCATAAAACGTAGAATCGCTCGTCCGTGCATCGCACGGAAACGGGCTACTATCCTAGTTTAGCTTATGCTTTGGATTGTGGGCCAATTCAAACATGCTACTAGTTGTAGTTTCGACTTTATGTAATGTGGATGACATGCCTCAGGATGTTATTGTTAGGTATATGCTAAATTAGCCATGTGATTCTGGACTCATTTATCTCATTTTAGAGTTTGTTTTAATCCTAGACTACTCACCTTTGCTTGTTACCTAGATTCTAGGTTCCTATAGCTTGCTACTGTTGTTGTCCAACAATGTTGGATAAGCATTTAGTTAGAATGGATGTCAATCAAAGATCTCAATGATGAATGTCCTATAAGTGACTTAATATTTTTAGAATGTGAAGCAATTGTTTACCTAATGTGGTTGTTAATATCTGATCAGGGAAAAATTGTTGAAGAAGACATAATGGACATGATTGACAGAGAAGCAGATGGTAGTGACAGTCTTGAGGGTTCTTCTTCTTCGACCAAATGTTTTCCCCTGGAGAGAGGATGTTAACCAGAAGTTCTCCCTTTTAGCTTATCTCAGATTAAAATTACTTGTAGTGCACTGCATAATGGTTGGGACTCTGATGGCCCCACACCACTTGGGCATCCAATCAAAGTATACAGAAGAAAGAAAAGAGGGGAGAGGGGTATAAATGGGAAAAAGAATTCTGTTAGAGAGGGTTCTAACAGAATGGGCAGCAGTCAGGAGGGGATTGGTGGTGAAGACGGTGGGATAATGCTAAGGAACGTGAGGATGTAATGAATTTCTTTTTTGGGGTATGGGTGGAGAATAGACCATCTTTTGGGATGTTTGGGAGTCGCTGTTGTCTATGAGCTAAGAAGTCTCTTCTCTAATATACATTTTACTTCTTTTTTAGTGCTTTTGCTTCTACAAATTAGCTGTAGGAAGAACTGTTTCTTCCGAGTTTCTTAACCCACTCTATTGTTACCTATCAGATTTCTGTTTAGCCTTTACAGTTTTTGAACTTGCTATATACAAGAAAGACCTTGGAGGTTGCTCAAGTATTTTCACCTGTATTACTATTATGGTGTGTTTGGGTAAACAATGTAATTAAGCGTTTATGTTGATAAACACCTATTCATAAGCTTATTTGAGAAGCCTATTAAAATGAGCTCAAAAGAATTATCTTTGTGTATAAGCGCTTATATCCTAATTTGAGAAGCTTATCAAATAAGCTCAAGAGAGCTTTAGGGTAGGTCATTAACTAACTATTTTCATAAGCTGGTACTCTTGTTTAAGTTTTTATACTGTAAGATAAGTTTATAAAGCTCTTCCAAATGCAACTTCAGTGTTTCCAATTTCACTTATTTATTAAGTGTTTTTTCTGTACCTTATGCAGGTATGGGCTCATACTTGTTGGAGACACTGGACGACCGCTACAGCAAAAAACTAGTTCAGACATACAGTGTGTTTCCTAACCAGATGGAGACAAGTGATGTGGTGGTCCAACCTTCCAATTCACTTTTGACACTCAAGCGACTGACTCTTAATGCAGATTGTGTTGTAGTTATTGACAATACTGCACTAAATAGAATTGCTGTGGAACGACTTCATTTATCAAATCCAACATTTGCTCAAACAAATTCTTTAGTTTCTACTGTGATGTCTGCCAGCACAACCACTCTTCGTTATCCGGGGTACATGAATAATGACCTGGTTGGTCTTCTTGCCTCTTTGATCCCAACACCAAGATGTCATTTTCTAATGACTGGATATACGCCTTTGACTGTGGAACGTCAGGTGAGATCCCTGTGTCAGTTTTTCTCCAAAAAATGATATTTGGAGCATCAAAATTTTGCCTAAATTCGTGTTATGTGAAGACTTATGTTAAATTGTTGAACTGGAAGTAGTCTGTGGAGAAACTATAATTTCATCCCCCGCCCCCATTATATATAAGATCTGAAGTGCAGTGTGATGGCCGTTTTAACATTTTTTTGTTTGTAACTTGGATGCACATTGTTTTTCCCCATCCTGATAGGAGGAAAAGGAACCATGAGGATTTGCATCTATTCACTATAATATTGAACCAAGAAATTAGAAGATTATCAGCCCAGGTAATTTTGTGGACTACGGAGTGAGCAATACTGTACTGGTAGAGAGTATGTTATAAACTCTATTATTGCTGATTATGCTGGAAAGTAAAACTCTACATATCACACAACTTCAGTAATTGCACTGCTCTAGTAATTTTCAATTGTTTACCAATACCATAAAACCAAGTGATTATGTGAATATTTTTTTGTGTATATAGATAATCATGTAAAATATGTAAATTGGAACCTTTCACATGTATCTTTATCTCATGAATGACCTAGTAGGTTATAAGAGTGAAATGGTCAATCCATGCACGAGAGGAAATTGTTTTTGAACCTCTTCAACAGTTAAGAGGAAATGTAACAAAATCATTGCTGGAAGGAGTAATGAAGAGTACGAGGCAAATGATTGAGGAGCAAGAAGCAGTTCGAGGTCGCTTGTTCACTATCCAAGATGTAATGCAAAGCGCAGTCCGCGCATGGTTGCAGGTTCATTGAATTCACTTTTTATATATAGCTATATTTCATAAATTTGACTATTATCTATTGTTTGTAGTTGTAGTCACTTAACTGCAATGTGCTGCATAAATCCTATTCTTTCATAGTGAATTTCAATAATTTCCATTCCATGGTTAGAGATGGATGCATCTTTGCATGGCCTCACACTCTTGCTACTTATTTTAGGACAGAAGCCTGACGGTTACACATAACTTGGGAGTGTTTGGGGGTTGTGGTCTTGTTCTTTCCATCATCACTGGACTATTTGGAATAAATGTGGATGGAATACCTGGAGAATCAGAAGCTCCTAATGCGTTTGCTCTCTTCTCTGTGATCCTCTGTGTTAGGAGCAGTGCTAATTGGAATTGGATTACTTTATCTTGGGCTGAAAAAACCATCATGGAGGAAAATGTTGCAGAGAGAAAACTTGAGCTTCAAGAGCTGGTCAGGATGTTCCAACATGAAGCAGAAACTCACGCCCAAGTTCGAAAAACTGCCTCAAAAGGATGTCCCTCAAAATGCAGCAGCTAGATCACCAAATGGTGCAAAGCGTCATTTCTTATTGTCAAAATTGTTCAGTCAATAGATACTTTTAGTTCTCCTGTTTGGTTCAAGATGATGTATCATGTCATGTCACATCTTTTTGTAATTCTACTCACAACAAGAGTGAGATAAGAAGAGAAGAAAAATGAGGTGTTTGATAGGTTATGTGATATGAAATGCAAAGAAAAATAAGAAGAAAAAGTTGGTGGAAATGACATCGAAGAAAATGTTATGTGAGAATGTAAGAATTTATTATTTCATGGTCAATTTGAGAATGGTTTACCTCTTGAAATCTTTGTTTGAGAAACAAATTTTTCACATTGGCTAGATGAAAATGATTATGAATGAATCCGCAATGCCCCTTTTCTTATAAAATATCAATTTATGGGGCTCCTGTCCCACGTAGAACATATAATGGTAGCCATATGAAAGTTAGGGGTTCTAGATGGGGCATATAATAATGTGACACTTCGATATCAGTAGTCCATTAAATTTAAATCCAAATTTTAAATCTCCACTGACTAATTATCACTTAATCATCAGATTAGAGTTTGTGTAGAAAATTAACATCAAATATTAATAAATAAATCTATGCATGAACTCTCTACTGAGCTCAGTGGGTGGCAATAAGCTACATTTATGGAAGGAGGTTGTTGCCCCCCTCCAACTGTCTTTATGGCCTGTTTTGAACCGAAATTGCCCATCAGCATGAATCTTGGATTATGATTTAGTACTTGTGAAGACACTATCCTCTGTTTCCTTGTTTACTTGGATGCTGGTTTTCCTTATTTTGTCATAATATAATACTATGTAAGGGGGTTCATCTCTCCTAAATCCTGATAGACCCTTGCTAACTAAGGTATCTAAGTGTCTTTGCAGGTACCATCAACAATTAGAGAAACAGTATCCGGCATCATAGCTATATGACTTTAAGCTAAAGACCTACCAGTCAATTACAAATAGCACATAACCTGTTACTCTCCCTCTGGTTTGACTTGTAGTTGAACTAAAATGTTATAGAATGGTAGTAGCTTTGCTTGCATTAGTTTCTATCTGGCATCTAAATGCACCATGCAGGAGCCTCTTCTAACCCTTTTCTCCAGGAAAGAAGAAGCAAGGTCACCATTCACACCATTAACCAAGGAACAGTCATTCCATGATATTGCTCTTGCCCAATCACTGGCTCAATCAGGTTCTCCTGATATCATCGATGATGCAAAGAGAAGTTCTTGTATTAACCTCATTGCCAATTTGAACATCAGGAAAAAGAAGATTAACCATTGCTCCCGCTCGGCTCCATCCATATTAATCACTGACAAGAAAGTAGATTTTCATGAGCCTTCTGAAACCAGACCTGCATATAAGTCATCAACTTCAATAGTTTGGCGATCTTTCATTGGTGTTTTCTTGTATGTAGCTACTGGGGTTTTAGTGTACATGACAAGTGGGAGTTTCAAGGGAACCAAAACATTCAGGCCTGTAGATGCTGTGTACATCACAGTGGTAACTCTATGCACTATTGGGTATGGTGATATTGTTCCAGACTCCATATTCACCAAGATTTTCACTTGTGGTTTCATTTTGGTGGGTTTTAGAATTATTGGTTTTCTACACAATGAGTCGGTCAGTGGCATACATTTGTGACACAAATGAGGCATTCTTATTGAGCATGATGGATGAGAATCGATACAAGAAAATTCTCAGTACATATATGGTTGATGAAGAGAAGGGAAGAATGAGGATAAGAACCAAAGTTTGTCTTGCTTTGGCTGTTGTCATTGGCCGTGTTGCTATAGGAACAGTTGCATCACACTTTGTAGGGGATCTGGATTGGGCTGACAGTTTATATCTCTCAGTCACTTCTGTTACAACAGTTGGTTATGGGGATTATTCTCTCACAACTGTAGCTGGAAGATGTTTTGCAAGTCTATGGCTTTTGGTAAGCACATTGGCCGTTGCCAGAGCCTACCTGTATCTCGCTGATTATAACATGCAAAAGAGAAACCGTGAGATGGCAAAATGGATTCTCCAGAAGAAGATAACCTTATCAGATTTAATAGCTGCAGACCTTGATAATGATGGGTCAATCAGGTATGCTTGAATGAGTAATTTCATATACTATCTATCATTGTCCTTTTTCCAGTTGTATACATGTATTACAGCAGAATCAATGGATTGGTTACAAGTTGAAGAGATGTCCTCATTAGAAGTCAAGGCCTAATTAAACGCGATAATATTGATGTCAGCTTAATTTGTGTTAAAGGGTTAAATAAGTTTTTCGTCCCTATCTTTTGCGTAATATTTGGTTTTCGTCCCTCGCCGGAGCAAAGGTGGGTTTTAGTCCCTAATCTTTGCCAAAATGTTTGGTTTTCGTCCCTCCGGAGCTCTGGGTCAACGCCGGAGCTCCGGTGGCCCATGTGGCATTGCCACGTCAGTTTAATGAGCTGACGTGGAATTTGTTTTTCTTTAAAATTAAATAAAAAACTTAATTAATTTTAAAAAAATTGTTTAAAATTCTAAAAAATAAAAAAACCTAATTTATTTAACTTTAACTCCTAATAAAATCTTTAATTGGATTTAGGTTTGAAGAAAAGATGAATTTCGTTCCCTTCTCCAGAGCAAATAGATCTGCACAACCTCCACCAAGCTCCTCCCTTTCCCCATGGCCGCAAGCTTAACCATCTCATCACCATCATTTCGGTTCTCCACGCAGATCTGGTTCAGGGTGGTGGCGGCCTCAAAGACCACAGATCGAACCCAACCTTGGGTTTCGGTGGTGGGGTTGGGTGACGGCGGCGGCGGAGCAGAGCGGTACGACGGTGAGGTTGGGTTTCAGTTCTGGGGGTGGGGTCGATTTGCGCGCGGTTGTGGGTTGCGGTGGGGATGGATATGGGTGGGTTGTTGTTGAGTCCGTTGATTTCAGCTTCTCATCCCATTTGTGTTTTATTCCCATCTAAGTCTTCTCTTCTTCTACGTCAAAGCTTCGAGCTTTCTGCTTCTTAGTGATGGGTATGGCTCGATCTGGGTGGGGCTAAGGTTGGGTGGCTCGATCTGGGAGAGGTGGGGTCGGGGGTGGTGGCTAGATGTTGGGGGCGGCTCGATCTGGGTGGGCTGGGGTTGGGGGTGGTGGCTAAGTGTTGGGGGCAGCTGATCTGGGTGAGGTTGGGGTTGGGATCATCTTCATCTCCATGGTTATCTATTTGTTGTTTTCTGGGTTACAGGTTGCCTCTTCATGATGTTAATTTTTGGCTTTGATTTAGATATTGATATTGCTATTCTTCCTTTTCAAAATACTTGATCTGGGCTTCGTATGCTGATGTTCTCTTGGTAAAAATAATTTATTTCTGGGGTGTCACAATAAAGAACAAAATCTGGGTTTTGATGAAGAGATATGTAATTAATAATTAAGTGAAAGATTTAAATGATATGATGGATGAAGATTAAATTTGGGATTTAAGTTTGATGGTTTAGGTGAAGGATTTTTTTTGAAATTGTTAGGTGAAGGATTTAATTTAGGTTAAATGGGTTTTTAATTACTGAGTTAATTTCCTTTTTTTTTTTTTTTTAAAAAAAAGATAACATGTGGCTTCATTAATCCCATGTGGCGTGGCAATGCCACATGGGCCACCGGCTCCGGCGTTGACTAAGAGCTCCGGAGGGACGAAAACCAAACATTTTGACAAATGTTAGGGACTAAAACCCATATTTGCTCCGGACGAAAATCAAGTATTATGCAAAGGATAGGGACGAAAAAATTATTTAACCCTTTACTTTTTTGCAGCAAGTCTGAATTTCTCATATACAAGCTTAAGCAGATGGGGAAGATTACAAAGATTGACATTCTTCAAATAAGCAAACAATTCTAACTGACCTGATGGAAACTGTCTAATTCAACCATCTCTCCTACAAGGGCAGACCGGTGCACAAGACTACCGATAATGTAGAGTTTGAGGAATGCCCCCTATTTTTGTAGTTACAACCAACAACACCATCACATAAGAAGTTGTGACTATCGTCAAGACAAAGACAACCTTACTGTTAGATCATCCTTTATTCCTGTTAAGTCATAGGGCAGTTACCCCATGTGGAACCAAACTTGTATGTTTTATAGGTTAATGTTAATAAATGTCACTAGAGATTACAAGACAGATATAATAGAACCTTGAGGATCTGCACCTCCCTTGCCCAAAGACCTTATTTTCATTCAATCTCTATATACCTCTTTCTCTTCATCCGTAGTTGCAGAAGCTCATGATATCAAATGGCAAATCTTCATATGAAGTATATATATGGATTGTATAAACTCAAACATATGTTTGGAATTTACAGTATTTCATGAAGCAAATATATAAATTATCTCAATCTTGGAAGCCACAATTACGATCTCCAAAAAGGCCACAGCCACACCTTTTTGGCTTCCTGATACAAAGTAGATGTATGATTTAAAATATTAATTCCCCTTGACAATATTAAGTCCTTTGGTAGGGAATCTACAGCCAAATTCTAAAGGATGCTACCTTACCTTACGCACAATGGTCCTTTTTCCCAAGGAGTACTCATCGAAGCAATTCGATACTACGTTCATTTCTGAGGCAGAAAAAAATCAAAAAACTTTGCAGTGGAAGCTAAAGGCATGGAGAAGCAATTCACTAAGCTGTCCTAAGTCCTTCAGCTATTTGTCCATATCTGCTGCTCCTGCATGACTAAACAGTTAATTGCAGGTTAGAAGGACAAGTGGTCTTTTCATTGTAGAAAACTAACAATAAGCATTTCAAATGTATCATTCCTGTTCCAACATGAATTAATTAAGGGATACAAGAAAACTGGAAATTAGTTCTCACCTGGCAGTGGAAGATGAGTTGAACAAAACAAAATTGATCAGATCCTCAATTTTGACTCCTTGGTACTTCTGATTCTGTGAGTTTGAAAATTTTGAAAGATCGTCATGTGACTTCGTTTCCCCCTTTATATGAATATTCTTAACAATAATTTAAAATCGCTAGAAACCACCTAATCAAAATTAATTTTTGCATCCAAGTCTTCAAAGATTATAAGAAGTATGCTTTGATAGATTGAAATGCTGTGCCTCTGTCTAATTCCATGGATGCTCTCAAGGAGTTCCATTGTTTGTCGCAACCTGGAATTCTTCGGTCTCTCTTCACCATCCTGTACCAATGTTGACACATTCAAAACAGTAACTAGTTCAGCTTCAATCTCACTGAGCTTTTGATCTATATGTTCCATGAAATCCTCATAAGAGGATATGTCTAACAAGCTGCTGGCATATTGTCTTCATTTTGACTGCTGATGCTATGGGATTGCTGAAGATTCTCAGTCTCCTTATCATCCAGTGGATTCCCTTGACTTTCCGCAGAAAGTTGCACATCTTGAATATTGCTATATTTCATCATATTGGCATCTGATTCATTGTTGGAGAACTTTTTTAGAACCACCTCCTTTGGAGCAATGATTCGAACTGGATTTGAAACATCTTTTGTTGTGTCTTCAATGCTCATAGTGACATTTCCAATTAGTTGGGTTTCTTTCAAAGATATTGCCTGAAAACAAAATAGGTTATAAACAGCTGCATAAACACCCACAACCAGAGAGAGAGAGCGAGCAAATGGGAGTTATGCATAAAAATACATGAAATGTTCAACAATGCTAACAGCTAGATCAAGAGCCATAGTTATGGCCATTAAACAGTGAGGCATACCCTAATAAAGTTTTGAGATAGAAAATTGTATGGAAGCAAATTTTGTTGAATTTCTCTAGCATGAGAGGGATATATAGTCCCTTCTACAGGTTCTGAGGTTCCAATGCCTCATGTGTAAATATGTCAAATTCACAATCTTTTCCAATTTCAACAGCACTTCAGATAATCTCTCTCTCAGACCTATTGTCCATGCATAAAGGTTAAGAATCAAATACTCTGATGAGATGGGTAATTCATACATTTGCTAACATAGCAGTTTTTACTCAACATAGCATAAATGTGAACAAGCGCAGAAGCTTGTTTTTATTCAACAGCAATTCAATGCGGCTTTTAGACTTCTCCAAAGCCTGCAACACTTTCTTCCTCTGAAAAAGTGTTTCCCTTGCATCACCTTCCTCCCCTCTCTGCTTGCTTATAGCTGCTTGTTTTTGAAGCTTCTCTGCTGCCTCTGACAAGCGCAGAAGCCTGAATCTAGCATTACTAGCTGTATTATCAACCAGCACACATAAGTTTTCATATCATTTCAATGACTTCATGTCGTCTTAATGTTGGATGCGCTCACACTAGTAAAGGCCAACAACACAACAATACCATATTCATTTCCTCACTAATAGCATGTCTTTGATTTCCTTGTTAGGAATGCCCTCACCTGTGTGGGTGGAGGAAGTTTCCTTAGCAGTTGCTCCATTGGTGGATTATGATGTAAGCGCTTCTTTACCGGTCGGCTATTATTCGGGGACGTAGAAATAATTTTTTGAGCCTTAGGTTTTAAATTTAAAAACCGAAAATTTGTGGAAAATAGGAGATTATGCTTAAAATTTAGTTAAATAGTTATTTTAAAGCTTATGAAGTGGAAAGTAAAATAAAATATCCCCACATGAGCTGGAAAATTCATGTTTAGAGTTTATGAGAGAGAAATGTGAGTTAGTTGGCTTATTTCAAATTTGAAAGAAAATCTTTGTAAATCTTTTAAAAAAATTGAAGAAGATATAATCTTTAAAATAATTTTAAATAGAGATTTGAAGCTAATGATAATCATTATTTATGTAGATAAAAACTATTTTTATTTAGTTTGGGAAGTTCTGTTTTTTTTTTTTAGGATATTGGAAAAGTAAAAAGCGACTAAGAAGCTAAACTATCCCTACACAAAAACAAGATTACACAACTAGGCGGATCCCCAAGCTCCGTGAAGCCACACCACAATTGAGCCCCTCACCCGCTAAGCAATCAGGTGTCGCATTAGCCTCCCTCGGAATATGACGGACGCGTACCACCCATCCTCGGCAAAGCAGAAGATGAAGCTCTTGTAACTCGCTAGCACACGCGTGAAAGTTGTGATTCCCATCCCGAACCTCAGCCTCCACCCGAGATGGAATCAACAAGAGACGTTGTTCAAACAGAACCGACACCGCAGTGTATAAAGAAGAGATGGCCTCCCTGACCTCCTGGTTTGTTACTGGTGCCAGCATACCCCTGACACAATCCATAGAGAGGTGAGGCACACTACCAGGGTCATAAGGCTGCTAGTCAACCATATCCTCTCCTGCAAACAACGTCTCATAATATGACTGAGCCATGAGGTGCAAAGCTTCCTCATCATAACACCAAGAACCGTCACTCTGCTGAAGCTTGTGAATCTTGTTCTATTTTCGACGAATGATCGTTTGAGTATGGAAGCAGGCGGTGTTCCTATCCCCCAAACTTGACCCAGTTTTGAGGAAGTTTTACTTAAGAATACTTTTCTACCCCCAAAAGCATACATAATACATCAAATTTTGAGTTACGAATAAAAAGTTATGGCTCTCCAAAGTTTGCATCAAAATCCTTATAACAATTTTCTATATCTCACTACTTGCGGCAATTTAAGTTCTCTGGTGCATCTACCATTCATTATGTGAAAAAATGAGGAAATTTCGAGGGTAGTTTGGTCTTTCTCATTTAGATGGCTCTAACTTTCCAATTTTTTGCCTGAATTGGAGGGAAAAGCTTTTGAAGCAGGACCCACAAAAAGTTTTCTTTTCTTTTCTTCCTACGGTGATACCAAACACTAGAAAACATAATATTCTCACTCTTTTCTTTCCTTCACTTTCTTTTCCTCTAAGATTTTTTTATTAAACAAATGATGAAAGAAGTATGAAAACAAAATTTCACGTAAAAATTCCACGCACAACTATATCAACTAGTTTGTTTTTTTTTTTTTTTCTTTCGATAGCAAAAGGATAGTTATACCTCCAAAGTTTGCAGCAAAATACTTACAATAATTTTTTGTATCTCACTAGCGGCGTGCATCTACTATTCATTATGTGGAAAAAATGAGGAAATTTTGAAGGTAGTTTAGTCGTTTTTTTTTCATGAAAATAGCTTTAACTTTCTAATTTTTTTGCATGAATGGGAGGGAAAAGTTTTTAATGTGGGGCCCACAAAAAGTTTTCTTTATTCTTTTGAAACAAACAAAACCTATATGATAAAAGAAGTATGGAAATAAAATTCCACCCACAACTATATCAAGTAGCACTCACAGAGAACATGCAAGAATGAAAATAATAAGAATATATGGGTCTTTTAATTTAATTAACAAAAAGGTATAGTATTTAATTAATTTTCAAAATAACTTTGTATAAATAGCATGTCTCTAATTACCGCTCTAATTAGAAGTTCTGATAAGCAAGCAAGCCTTAAGCCTTATTAGCAGCAACACATTTCATTTTCGTTCAAACACCGAGTCATGTCTCTGCGCCGAGCTACGTTTCTCTCCTCCCATTTTCGTCGCCGCATCCATGGTTCTTCTTCCTCTTCTACTGAGAAGCCCGCTTCTCCCAAGCGTCCACTGTGGAAGGAATTATTATTTTCAATCTTACCTAGCTCGGCCTTGTATCTGGCCAAAGATTACTATGATGGTTAGGGTTCTCTTCTCTTTTTCTTCTCTCTTTTTATGCTTGCATTCGGGTATTGTAAGTAAGGGTTTTTTGTTTTTGGGTTGCAGATTTGTCTGCAGACGAATTGGAAGCTATGACTCAGAAATTTAGAGATTCTGTCAAGTACATACCATACCGGATGAAGGAGCTACCTGTGCAGAGGTGAGTGAGTAAATTTGTAGGTTTTTGTTGAAAATGAAATGACTCATTGATTGTGGTCCTCCGCAGAGATTTAAATGGATTGTCTACTCAACTACAATGGCGGGTATGATCACATTCTGTTTGTAGTCCTAAATTGCTTGATTAGTCAGTTGCTTGCATTACATTTATTCTAAAAAACATCCATTTGCTATATTGCCAGTTCCTGCCAAAGTTTTGGAAGTGTGCATCAATGTGAAGAGAATTGATGAAAGTAATCAAACAAAAATTTGGGTATATTACTATTTTAATTCACATTTTCATTTTTCTCATTCTATCTGCTTCATTAATCATTAACATTATTCATTCTATAGGATTTCATTCTAACAAAGCCGATTCCCGAATCACCACCTCTACCCTTTCAATTGGCATTAGTTCCGGTTTCAAGACTTGCTGACTACATTCAGTCAGCAAAACGTCGCGACGAATTCTTCACAAGACCCGGGATTGACGATCTCTTGTTGTGCTTCTCAACCTTCTACGAAAGCATGGATGAAGTTGATTCGGTAAATCTAATATGCCGTACCGTGACATTAAAATACTTTATCAATTTTTTTCTTACTTTTTTACTTTTGCAGATGAGGTATCTTGATGAAAATATCAAATGTCTGTGGTCAAATCTGAAAAAGGCCAAAAAGCCTTTTTTTTTGTTATGTGGACCTGAGGTGCAGAATTGCCTACACGGTGAAAGTTATCTTTTAATCAAGAAAAGGAACCTAGAAGATAATGAGGAAAATGCACTCACTTTTACTTCGATGGACGTTCTTGCATGTAAGTTTCTATATGCATATCCAAGTTTATACAATATGAAAACCACAATGTAATTGAAATCATTATAAAGTTAATACGGTTGTATTGATTTTAATGGTAATTAATTTACACTACTGCATGTTTTGTTTCTTAATTTAGGAGATGGTTAAAGGACTGAATTGAAATTTATTTACATTTTACGCAGATGTTGCGATCACGTGTCCAGGCTCTGTAAGACTAGTGCTGCGCTCCTACAACGGGGTACTTATCCCTAGCTTTTCCCCTGTTTTCTCTCTCCACAACTAAATGAGAGAAATTGGTACATTCCTTTCTTTTTCTCTCAACAAGTGTTCCTTATTAAATGGTGATATGAATCTGTGATAGCTATTGTTTTGCTCGAGAAGGTTTAGTTTTCTTAGGACGTTGGGTCTGTAAATAAGCTGTTCAAATGAGGAGCTTGACCTTATAGGGGTTTTAAATCTCCTAGCAGTCAAGCAATGCAGAAGTAAACTTCAGGTTAAATTATTAAAAAGTCAAAACACTAATAGGTTTATTGCAAATTTTGGTTTTTGATAGATCAATCCCGATGGCCTAGATTGATCTATGCATTCAACCCTAAATTAGATCAGGCTTGATTGTTGTTACTGTATTGTCTTAACTCTTAATCTGTCTCAAGCAACAGTTTGGACTGTAAAATAGATGGTGAGTCCTTTAACCTGAACTTCTGTTGATAAGTTTTGTAGAAAGTTGTCATATTCTTCAATCACAATATGTAGAAAGCAATATAGAAGCTAGTATACAGGTAATATTCTATTCAATTCTATCAAAAAAGTTGACTACTGATGCCTTTGCAGATGTTCTGTCAGATGCTTCTTCAACCTTGTATAAAAGAAGGCTTGAACAGGTCACCTGCTCGTGATTCAAGTTTCCAACAATCAGAAGACTTGCAGAGAGGAAATATTTCCTGTTCTCTAATAGAAGCTTTAGTTTTCTTTTGCCCTCTTTTATTGATATTGTTTTCCTTAAAATTCCATGCACATGGAGTTGAGTAGAACACTAGTAATGTAAGGATCATTTGAACATGAGGCTAGATTTTAAAAGGTAAACTACTTTGCCACTCAGATGCTTGAGTATCATTGCAATTGTACATGCATTAGAGAGAAATATTGAACTTGCCTTATGTGGTTCTAGAATGATTTTAATTGTATTGCACCAGGGGCCATGGTTTTTTTCTCTCAAAGCTAGGTACTTTGTTTCCATGTTTTCATTGAAACAAGAGAATTCATATTCTTCTGTCTAATATAATTGTTCTCATGTTACAAGCACCACGCATGTTATTTTGTACAAAATTCATCAAGGGGATTCCTAAAACTGAAGTATCTCTATAATGTGAGAAGATGATTTGTAGGTGGCTAAGATTAAAAAACGTAACAAAGCATAATAATTTTATGCATGAATAGGGAAGGCCATAAACATGAAGCAAAGTAAGTCAGAGATAGGCAGATTAATGCAAAAAACAACTAATTGTGGTGGGGTTGGTATTACTTAACTCCATCCAAAAATGTGATCATTCTTTTGGGGTCCTATAAAATTTATTGTAGAAATTCAACTACTTAAGGTTCAACATAGCAGGAGAGAGTGATTTACTCTTTGTTACAACACGTTTGCCATAGGTGATATCCCAAAGTGTCTTGTGTTTAGTGAAATGGACCGAAAACAAGAACAAGACTAAATCAATTTTGGGTAGAAGTTAACATGATTAGCTTAAGTGTCAGAATTGATTCTGAGAAACAATAGGGCAGATACCAGAAGCTGCCTTTGTCAAGAGCAACATACCAAGTCATGAATGAATCAGGAGGCACATAACTCCTGTGCTTGCTGCTATAACTTGTGGAAACCTTCATTCTCATCCATGAAAAAGGTCAATGAAGCGGCACGAGCCTCTGCCAATGTTCCTTTTGGAAGCAACATGCCATTTCCACTCCATGTAAGCAACTAAACCAACTCTACCCCATTTCTGCTTCGTGTGCCTCTCCCAAAGGTACTCACACATCTCTCCCTCAAGGAATGGCAAACACTGGCCATTTGACAAAGTGAAGATTGAGGGAGCCTCTCAAGTATGCATTCCAACACTAACATCTCTCGAGTGTCCTCAACATTTTCAAACTTTGAAGTAAGAGTCTTCTTTGCAAGAGACATTTTTGTAGGGATTTGATAAAGAAAACTAAGCCAAAGGCAGTTCCTAAAGGATTTCACACACAAAAGCTCTTTGTAAAACAAAAGAGAGATCAACCTCATCCCACTAGTCCATGATTGATGGGAGTGGTTTGAGAAAGAGTAGAGGCTTTGAAAAAAGAAAGAAAGGGACACATGTTATGAAGTAAAGTAGCATTACAAGGCAAGATATGTTATAGAGTCTTAAAACCAATTGTGGAACTCACTGTTGAGGAAAGAAACAAGGAACCTTCAAAGTTCAAACACCTTTTAAAGAAACAAAGTTGTAAGGGGTGCTGGATAAAGAAACAAAGTTCGGGATCCTGCTGATGGAGCTTAAACATCACCTCCCTTGTGCCACTTCTGCTTCAGAGTGTTGCCCCATCTCCTTGGTGTTACTAGTATCCAAGTCATAGAAGAGCCTAGACTGAAGAAGAAGAAGAAGAAGAAGCCTTTGCTTCTCCATTGATAACTCCTTTGTGCTCCGATGAAAGTGAATGATGCCTCTCTGGTAGCCTCAGAAGCATTATTTCGGTTGAGTTTTTGAGAAAGTAGTTGGAGCTATTCAAGTCTGTGATGGTCTCCCACGTGATTTTGCTTTCCAATTTATTGGGACCACACCCTCTATTTCATAGGTGTTTTCTAGAGGTGTGTCGGTAAGCTAGTATTTTGTTTTGTTAGCCTTCGGCTTTTGTTCTCAGCTTGGCCTTTGGGCCTTTTCTCTCAATACAATCAATCTTTGACCAAAAAACAAAACAAAACTTGCAACAGTTTAATACCCTATTTCTCACTATTAGCTTCAAATGAACTCAACAGTGGAGTCAATTAGGTTTTATGACACCTGTCAATGGAATTGACAAAGAAAAAAAATGAAGGTTATGAAACTTGTCATGTGGCATCCAGATTCTCATTTATTCCTTTGTGGCAGGAAAACATAAGGTAAGTATCTTGGCCAGCTTGAGCAGAAACACATACAATTATCAGAATGTCCTACTCTTGCTGCCTCACTAGCATTAGTAGAGGTTGGGTTAACTATCGTCATATGATCAACAAAAGAAGGAAGAATGGGATTTCAGCAAAAGCTCTTTCAGGCAAGTTTAGTTCTAACCATGTTTCTCATTGTTAGTGCATCACAACAGCACAAGAAAGCTAAAGGCCTTCACTAACAAAATAAAGACCACCACACTAAGGTATTCAATTCCTGATGCATCTTCTTATAGTATGTTTGGATCAACTTATTTTTCTTCAGAATCAATTCATGCACTCATAAGCTACTTATTGTATTGCTCTTCTTATACTCCTCTATTTCATGAATAACAAGTTTTGCATGTGAAGCTCATCTTTTTTGTGGTTGTTTTGTGTATGAAGATAAATCCTAGGCTTCACTTTGAAATCACATTACACGGGTTTCTTCTGTGGGCTTCACTGGCGTTCTTGATGCGTGTTGGTGTACTAGTAATTAGATTGTCCAGCGGCGATGGGAATCGAAGAAGGCTTAGAATTATATTCTATGCTCATGCAGTTTTGCAGGAAAGTACATCTGAACCCCTGTTGCATCATAGTTTTAGTGAGATAACTGATACTTTTTGCAAATTTAATTAGTTTGTATTCCTTTACTTGACAACAAATCTAAGTGCGTTTTTGGATCCACGTTCTCAGAATTGATTTTAGATAAAATTCATTTTGGAAAAGTTGATTATAGGGAAAGTGAGTCAAAAGTCAATTGATTTATGTTTGGATACGTTTATGGTAAACGTGATTTCTATAAGGTAGTGTTGCGCAATGCAATTATGAAACCCACAATTGATTACGTCTACTGCAAAAGCTAGTATCTGTAGCTTCTCCACATAATTGATTTTGGGACTAAAATCAACTCTCTAAGTCAATTGTAAAACTTCTATATGACCACCTAACACTGATTCTGGTTAATGAGCATTCATTCTAAGTCTCCAAAGTCCCAAACACACAGAGAGTAAAAGAACAACTATTTTTATTTTTTATGGTTCAAAATGAGTTTAATAGGGTCAGTTGTCCCACTTATCCACTTTTTGATGAAGGTTAACTTGAGAAAGTAGCATGATTACAGTTTTCCTGTTATTTTATTTGTCCAAATGCTTGTTAGTTACTGTTTAAGGTTAGGAAAAGACCATTGCTTCTTTGTTTATTGATTAGAAGTTTAGGACTAAGATGAATACTTTGAAGACAAGAAAGGAGCTTTAAGAAATAACCTTTGTTATTAGGAGTTCCTAGCTTTCTGTATCTCATTTTTTAATAGAGCATGTGAAAAGTACAGCACCATTATGCTGCTAGCTGTAGCCTTAAACAAATCTTTAGCTCAAATTAAGTGGAGGGAAAAATCAACATCAACTTCATCACTAGCAAATATTACAAGTTTTTATGAAAGTATTGCATTGGTGATCCATGTTTTTTTAATTGACATGTACTTATGTGTTTCTGTTCAACAGAAGCTTGCTGTACTTCTTGCCACAGCTGGAGCAATCATGTCCATAAAAAATTTCAACCTCTCTTTCAACAATAATCATCAAAGATTAGGGGTTGCATTATATGGCTTCAAGTTCTAGTTGGTATTTTTCGACCACAAAGGTGAACTATATATTGAGTTGTCATTTATTAAGTTAAAAAAGTGTACTTAAGTGATCTGCTGTGTTTGAATCATCTTTTTCACTGGAAATAAGCTTCTCCTTGTAATTGATTTTGGTTTCAGAATCAATTGTAGAAGATTTTTCAAACATGCACTTAGGCCATTTAGCCTTGGTGAGCAAAAAAAAATAAATCTATAATTGAATCACACTTTTCTGGTCTATAATCTTTAATTATTGAAGTACTTTCATGTTCAATGTTGATATATTTTATATACGCATACAAAGCATGATCATTATTAGGCTACAATAATCATTTTCTTGTTCTTCACAGGGGATCCAAAAGGAGAAGACTGTGGTTTTTTGCACACTGGATAACTGGAACTGCAGTGTCAATAATGAGTGTCCTGAACGTGTATAGTGGTTTACAAGCCTACCATGAAAAAACATCAAAGAGCATAAGAACTTGGAAAATACTTTTCACTTTTCAAATACCTTCTTCAAGAAAAATGGGTCTACAAACAAAATCAAGGAGTGACTTTGGGAAATAAATTACTTCCTTCCACTTGTGAAGAAATTTCTTCAGATGACAAGGAGAAGGCACTGAAGAATGAAAGCTGAATCTTATTAATGAAGAAGAATCAATGCCAGCCCATTATTGACCCTCACTTCTAGAGAGAATAGGTGTTTGATACACACATGAGTACTGATGGATGTGAATTTGTTCCTTAAGATGAAATATGTGTCTGTGAAGTTTATTTTTCGCATTTTTTCAGAGAAGGTTTCACTCATTGAAAGATTGTAATTTCTTTCCATGAGATAGTTTGTTGTGTTCTCCTAGCAGCAGCGAGTTCTGAACATTGAATATGTTAAAGGCCCAAACAACAATACAAAATTCAATTGATTTTAATATTGACACTGCCACACTGGAATATTGCGCATGTATGGAAATCTTTCTTCGATTGATTCTAAAGCCAAAATCAATTCTGAGAGAAGCTTTATGAGTAGCTTTTGTGTGACAGAATTGATTCTGAGAGAAGAGAAACCGATCCAAACATGCTAATTATCAATGATTGTTAGTCAGATTTTATAATGGAAAAGCATCTCAAACCAAAATGAGTTAGTTCACCAAAAGAGAAAAGAGACAACATAGAACAAAAACATGAGAATATATCATATCTCACAAGCTAAGAAATTCTATTAAGTATTGCTAAATGTATATGTGTTTTCAACATAAGATCATCTGATGATTTAACAAACCTTGAAATTATATGATTATAAGATAATTTACAAAATTAACATTCGCCGTGTATATTTAATAGAAAAAAATTTAATAACTACATTTATCATGAACCAACAATTTAAACGAAAAACTCTTGCAAAATAACCAAATAAATAAAACCATAATTCATAATCTATAACAGATATATTATAAAAATAAATCACTTAAATATTAGAAGTTCAAAATAAAGATCAAAACAAACCACGGACACCAGAGAATTTAAAACTCAGTACAAACAAAAAGTATGATCATATAAATTCAAATACACTCATCCTTGGTGAACCAATGTCCTCTAATCCTATTTACCCTTCCTGGGTATGAGGTGAACAGTAACATGGACCACATTGTTAGCAGTACTATCAGGCCTGAACTGAACTTTATCACCAATTTTAAGCTTATGATCAAGCACAAACTGGTACCATTCTCTGCCAATATTAACTTCTGGACTATTGGGATCTTTGTTCCTCCTCTTCAGCTCACAAGAGTACCACTTGTTGTCAGTTGTATGCAACAAAATAAACCCTTGGCAAAGGCTAATAACAATAATACACACACTATATATATACTAGTATTTTTTACCCGTGCAACCCACGGGGGGCTTTCTTTTTTATTTTGTATTGTGCTTTTATATGATTTTTTAAAATTATTTATTCGTATGAAAAGAAGAAAAAACAATATTTTTTTGTGATAAATATGTTTTTTTTTGTCGAAGTGTTAATTTATGTTTTTAATTGATTTTTTTTTGGCGTAGGTGTTTTTATGAGTGTATTTGTTTTTTATTTGTGTTGTTTGTCATTGTTTATCTAATTGATGCTTTGGATTTATTCTTTTGATATAACAATTTTATTGTATTTTACAGATAGAAGTAGTATTTTTATGTAAGATCTTATGTAATATTAAGTTTGTCTTTTTGAGGTTCACAACTCATATGAAATAAATAATAATAATTTAATTTAAAATAATTTGAAGTTAATAGTATAAGTCCATATTAAATTATCACTATAAACTTTGGTTTCTTCAGAGATGATCGATTACATGAAAATGATGTCAACTATATTAAATTGTACAAAATCATATTTTGCTGTAGGAGTAGTGTCACTTGTAACCTCTTCAGTTTTTGAGATGCTCATTCAAGTAATCTTGTATTTGTGTTTTGTGACTCTCTATTTTCTAGCAAAGATGCTTGAACCAAAAATGTTGAATCGCATAAACTTGTCATACACATAGTGTGTCACTAAACTCTAGCATTTGAAAAACTACAATTTTAAAAATTCACTTTGTTATTGTAACAATAAATAGTTTGAATTAGGTACCATGAAAGTGGGGAAAACAAAGAAATTTAATACCTTTTCAACGATTAAGAGTAGTTCAATACTATTAACAATTTGAGGTTTTTTAAATCCATTGTTTCCCACACATGAAGTACACGAACTGTTTGAGTCATCCTACATAACAAAAAGTTGAGAAAATCAAAAAGAATATAATTTTTTAGGTGTTTCAATTTGACATGATGAAAACCAGTTGGAAATAATCATGAAATAAAAAGCATGTTAGAACACACGTAAAAATTCTAGGCTAGTACATCAATAGTTAGTCGTTGGATATATGCACCTGGAAAAATGTCTTGAAGCTTGATCCTTTGAAAAAAAAAAAAACAAATACCTCAACATTGCTTATGTGAAGTGGATATGTTGAATGAGTATTGACACTTATTAGTTTATATAGTTATAGAGAAAATGGTTAGTGATAGTTTTTCTTTTTCTTTTGGTAAGATCTTATTTAGTATTAAGTACTGGTACTTTTTACCCGTGCGATGCACGGGATATTCATTTTTTTTTTTTTTTTTGTCATTTGTTTAAAATATGTATTATTTCCTTAAAGATATTTTATGAATTAAAAGAACAAAATTTATTTTAGATATAAGAAATCATAAATTTGTAAGTTTTTTTTATTTATTGAATTATTGTTTTTTGTTTTTTGGAGTTACTATTTTTTTTATCTTTTGTTGTTGTTTTCCTAAATGTTCAATTGATGGTAACATGTACATGCTAAAAATAGATACTGAATATTTTTTTTGCAATTAGAATAATCACATTAAGAATAAAATTGAGAATGTATAGTTCTACATTTCTTGTAAAAAGATCTTCATATGGAATATATTGAGAATCAAACTTGAAATTATGATTGACCCTTTGAATTTCTTGAAATATATGATAAAAGATAGAAGACAATAATTAGTATAATGGGATAAATTTATTTGGATTTGCTTTTTTTTTATTAATTGAAATTTTTAATACAATAGCTACATGGACGGGAAAGTTACTACTATTTTTTTTTTGTTAAAAAACATGGTAGAACGGAAAGAAAGGACTTCCAAACTACCGTGCATGCCGCTAGCCGCATGTTGGGGAGGTCAACCGAGGTCCACTCTAGGGTGCATTTGGGGATCTTCTCGATGAAGATTGCCCGCCAACTGAGATTTTATTTGATGCAGGGGATTCAATCTCTCGACCTATATGGAGGTGAGAGTTAAACTTAGAATCTATGACCATTTGTGTCAACCCAAGTTGGCAGTTAAAACTATTTTTGCTGTAACAAATTTTGTGCAAAAAAAAATAAACCTAGAATAAATGGCCCTTGATTAACTAAGACCTAAATTAATTTGTGCACTCGATGCTACTATTGTTTCATCTTCAACTTCTCTCAAGGTCGTCAGAACTTACTCTTGAATTGCATAAGGCTCTATTCATAGCTTGCTTTCATCAGACATGGTTCCTTTCCACTCCGCAACCAATCTCGAACTTTATCATTAATATTCAATCTGCAAGGAAGAACAAACAAAACATTATTCTTCAAGCAAGGTTAAAAGTGTACACAAATATTTTCTTAATTAAGAGCTGCAACACCTTAAGCCATAAACATTATAATGTAAGAAAAATATCATTGAAAAGAAAAACAAAAATGTTTAAATCTCACCTCTTCTTGGCAGATTTCAAAGCAGCCCTCCTTAAAATCAAATTATATTCTAAAGACCTAGTCTCACCAAAAATGCAAAATAATGTCCTTAGATATTACAATTAATTTCTTAGGTGGATATAAATATTGATTATCAAACAATACATTAAGTCATTAACAAAAAGCATACCTTTTTAGGATTCATTGTGATAGTGATATCAGGAACTCTCTGCTCTAGACCTTTTTTTCACTTCATTCACATATCCTACGCATGTCACGTGAGATGGTACTCCATTTATTAAAGAGTAATTCATAACCAATACACAACACCTCAATTAAAAATACTACATAGAGATAAAGCTAATGCTTAGTGGTTACATAACAAATCATGATGACCCTTAAACACAATTAATGCATAATAACTCATGACCATTCATTTTTTGTAACTATGAAACCTTCATTTTCTAATTAAAAGTCACTTTATTTCTAACCGTAACTCCCATTTAAGTGGTTATATTTAGTAATCAAAACAGAAGCCACAATGATTAAATATTAATACAATTTTTAACGGAAAAAGAGAATAACAGTTGATTTTCTTAATCCTTAAAGATATATGTAACTATGAACCTCGAATTTACCTTGCCAGAGAGGAGAATTCTGATTACGTTTTCTTAGTTTTTCACTAAGCAACCAATCAAAAATCAAAAGAGACAAACACAAATCACGCAAAACTTTGAAATCCAAAAGCTCATTGATAGATCACAAAAACACTTAACAACAGTGACGATGATGATGATAATAATTAATTGATTAAGTAAGCAAACGAAAGAATCTTTTCTGGAATAACTTCACATGAGTAAAAACATCAGCAGTGTTCGAGGCAAATTATCCCAACCAAATATCCAGAAAGTGTCGGATCAAGATGAACCATGGTGAACCTGTGAAGAGTTTGTGACCCAAACCCCCTTAGAGAAAAGGGAGAAAATTCAAAATCCTACAAAAGTAAACTTATCCGATTAGTGAAAAGTAAAAAAATTATATTTAAAGAAAATTAGTGATTACATATGAGACATGCAAAGAGATCAAACACATTAATTTGTGTTCGTTTGCCTATTTTCTTCTTTCTTTTGATATTGGTGGCAATTTAAAGTTTCACAGAGGGGAGTTTTATTTCTTTCTTTCAAGATGTCATGCCAAATCCCAATATCATACATCAAATTTAATTCCCAAAGATCTGAAGCTGCAAGAAAGCAGCCTCTAGTTATTTCAGTAAATGAATAAATTAGTGTACATTAAGATCAAAGTTTGTTAATAGATCATGGTAACTTAGGTTGATCATGGGAAAGGGATAGGAGCTAAATTTGAAAGTTGAAAGGACCAATAACCTAAGAAGGAAAAGAGCAGGAAGAAGTTTGTTGAGAAAATATATGTATGAAAATGCAGATCAAGTGCACTAATGTCCCAAACAGCAAGTCTCAGAGTCCAAAAACCGAACAGATTTTGTATTAAGGAGACAAAAAAGTAGCAGCATGAAATAAAATTTAATCAACTATAGGAAATATATATGTCTAGCATTGAGATTTATTAGTTGCAGCTAAAGCAAGAACTTTCTTTGACAGTATTTCATCTCCAACATGGTCACACTCACACCAAACTTAGAAAGTGCATTAGATGTTAAGAACATTAACAAACTTGCTGCAATAAAGAAAGAAATTTATAAAATATAATTGAAGCAATTTAAGGGTGAAGCGAATTAAGCCAAAGCCAGAGTAATCTTACCTGACCATTTTCTGAGGTGTAAAATTAGATTCCCATTGATGGTTTAGAACGGCATCCTCCCATGTTGTTCGAAACCTTATAAGCTACTTAGTGGCTGCATCTGATTCTGAAGTACATCCAACAGGTACTACCAAAATTAAGTGTTGTACATGCTCCGGGTGCTACATTAAAATGAATTAAAAAGATTAGAATCATGGAAAAAAGAAACAAAGAGGTTGGGAGTATATTTGCAGAAACATAACCATCAAAAGAATGTCCAAGTAGTATGAAATATTTTGAATTTCATTTTAGGTAAGATAGGGAATATGATGAGGATTATTTTTCTTGACCATATGCCACCGTTACCTTTTGGATTTTTATCATCTGATTAATTATGGCCTATGGTTCTGCTCCATGAACAATTTATCCTCTTTTGAAATTCGCTAAAAAAGAAAACTACTAACATGTATGACTATGAATTAATTTAGCAAATTTAGAAAGAAAAAAATAGAGAAAGAGAACTGAAAACAGAGAAAGCAAAACCTATACCAAGCGTGATGCATGAGAAGATATGACTACAACCGCCTTCATCTGGAGAAGTAGCAGCAACCAATTCCATCAACAACAAAACATCACACAAAACCTCAAAGAATATATAGGAATGGAAAACCTTCTAAACTATCCCCTCACTAACAACTCTCCAAACAATTTTTCCTACCTTCATTTCCCTCAATAAGTAATAACAATATAAATCTATAAAAAAAAAAATAGTATCATTATATAGATAATTTTCATGTGTAATGGCATAGCTGGAAAAAAACAAAGAACCTAACCTTGCCATCTATATCTCCAACAGCAATTGCATTGGTTAATCTGTTCATTGTACAATGAACTGAATCCATTTTCTGGCGTTTGGATTTGAGCAAGTCCCGTGCAGCTCTTTCTGCTTCTATCACAGCTCTAACTTCTTGATTGATACTCCTTGCAAATGGCCTGATTAAATTACCCTTCAAAATGATTATCTAATATCAGATATTGATCTTTAAATTATAGAAAAGTACTTCTTTTGTCATTGAAATAACATTCTGCACAGATTTGCTAACCTTTCCATGTTTCTTATCTATAAACAAATCATATATCTAAAGAGGTTAACAATAACAAAACTGACTGGACAATCAAACCCTTGTAAATGTCTCCGGAAGAAAATATGTAGGCATACCTTGCCATCTATATCTCCAATAGATATTGCATTGTTTAATCTTTCATTGTAGATAGAACTGGATCCATTTCCTGGCGTTTGGAACCGAGCAAGTCCTGAGCAGCTCTCTCTGCTTATATTGAAGCTCTAACTTCTTGATAATACTCCTTGCAAATGGTCTGATCAAATTATCATTCAAAATGACCCTGGAAAAAAGGATAAGAAAAATAGAAGGAAAACACATAAGCAAAGGAGGAGAATTTTTCTTCCTACCATAAAAAATGAATGCCATAGCCTAATGAGAAAAATGGAGACTTCTTACTGGTGTGTAATTGGAGGTAGAAACAAAGTGAAATAACCTGGAAATTAAAACATTAAAATGTCTCAATATAGATAAAGAATGTGAATCTAACAAACACAAACAATTGAGAGAATTTGAAAAGAAAAAAAGGGTATGGCTTGCCGAGTGATATAGCATGGAAGGCTTTGGATTTTGCAAGTTGTGTAGCATCCCTATGTTCCTCTGTTACTGTTACTTCAGCAGAAGGAATTCTCATCTTCCATTGAATGAGAGTTTAAATTAGACACAAAGTTGCATCAAAATACTTTCTTTGCAATGATGAGGTTCATCTTCTTCATTGGGTGATGAAAAAGGGATATTGAACACCAATGGAGAGATCATGGACGGGTTGGGACCTCTTGTTCCAATGATAAAATAACACCAAGCACTCAGATTAAAAGAAATAGGGAGAGTGGAAACTCACACTGCAGATCGATGGAACTGGGATAGCAACTCAAGTAAACGAATGAAGGTGTCCATGAATTTCGAACGGAACACGGAAAGCACAGGCGAAAAACGTTTAAGAAAGCAAATAGTGGAAACGCTTCCACAGGAAGGGCAAGAGGCAAGAACATTGGAGATTGAATCAACGGCTACGATTAAATCTAAATGAAATAATCAGCACATTTATGTAAATACCCATCTTTAATTTGAAAGTGGTGTACAATGGATTATTGAAGTACAAATTCACCCTCAAAGTTGCAAAACTTTCCCTTTATATAATATATATAGATAGATAGATATAGATATAGATAGATAGATATATATGTGTGTGTGTATATTATATATACAGGAAGGACAAAGTTGAGGGACCAAAAGTGCAATTAAAAGATTCTTATCTAACATTTACTAAAAAAAATTAAAAATTCTAACATAACATGTAGGAAATCTAATGTGTACCACTCAAAAAAAGTGTTGCACCATATAACCATTAAGAACTATACCTTTTTTAGTATCACCTATCTTTATGTATATGTAAATTTGACATTTTAAAAATTTCAAACAAAACATTGATATTGCATTATCTTCTTGGGCTCACCACAACCGTCTCTTCTTCTCCCATGGTGCGTTGACTACGGAGTCACTATCGTCGAGAAAGATGAATGATGATGGACTAATCACCGCTGTCAAAAAAATGTCGGATGTAATAAGACAACAAACGATAAAGGGTAATGAAAAAGTTGAAATCCCCATTGTTTTGTCCACTGAGGCTTACGCAAACTAGTGACTCAATGTCCTTCACTCACCAGGTTGGATGCTATGAAACACGAACAAGATGTCGACGATGCAAACCATGCTTGCGAGGCAAAGGTCAATCTGTTGGAGCACCGATGAGAATGGAGTGACGAAAAATTAACTAGAGTGGAGGGAGAGGGTCGCTGATGTGCGTTTAAATTTCATTGTTTTTATTATAGTTTTCATATTGTTTTGTATCAAAAGATAGCATTATCTTTTGAGAACTCATGCGTTTCGATGTTAATGTGCAATAGACAAGTCACTGGCGGAAAAAGTGGAAAAGATGGTTTAATGTGGGTTTTGGTCTTGAGGGTGACATGAGCATAAGGGGAAAATGATTGTGGCAAAGTTGGAAAGGGAAATGGTTTGTCGTGGTGGTGGAGATGGGAGAGGCAGAGGTCAAAGAAGAGGAAAAGGACGAGGAGGCGAAGATGGAGTTTGAAGGTGAGGAAAATGCTTAATGAAAGCTGAAGCGGTGAGGAGACAACTTCTAATGTGACATAATTTTCATATTTCTACAATATTAAAATTATAATTATAAGAGTACGTACAGTAACAATATTTTTTTTTACGTATAACATATAATCAACGTTGAAATTCATTTCATTTAGATAGCTCAAGTGGTAAGAATTAAGTGACAAATGGGTTAGGGGTTAATTCCTAGAGTAGAGTGTGTAATATTAATAATATATTTTTTTATGGAAAATGAATCCTATTTATAAAACATTAAGTATTTTTTTTATCATAAAGGATTTTCTTTTGCAGTCTGTAATGTATATGTATATTAAATTAAAAAAGGCCGCAACCGCAAGGATTGTTTCGATTCGGATCGGGTCAATAGGTAACGGAGCCCCCTTAAGCTGTTCATGTCGCTCTTCACCAATCGAAAAAGCGAACCCTAGAATATTTGCTTGAGAGACTCGGATTCTTCCTTCTATTTCCTCTGCATCCAATCTCATTCCACAACCAGACGAGACTCTTCGCCTTCATTCAGAGTAAGCTTCTCACTTTCAATCTTTTCCGATTCCACTATTTCAACCACCCACTTCGACACAATTTGCTTCCCTGGTTTAAATTTTTGCCCAATTTCTGATTGTATTCAATAAAACTTGTTGTTTTTCGCTGTTTTGTTTTCATTGATTATTTTTGTTGATGTTCGTTTAGCCCTTATCGTATTCCTTTGCTATAAATTTCAATTTGACTCGTAAAGTTTCATTTGCAGTATCGAAATCAAGCTTCGATGGCCATATTTCGTGCCGCCATGGACATGGCCCGACGTGGTGGCAACAGCCTATTCCGCACCGCCATGAACATGTCTCGACGTGGTGTCTCCGGTGGTTAGCTCCTCCATCCATCTCTTCCTTATTTTATTTATTTATTTGTTTACTCTTGGGGAAATGATTGTGTAAGGGAAGGAATGGTCAGGCTTGGTGGGTTGAATTTGTACCAGTTTGGTTAATTATGCAGTCTAGTAGTGCAGTGTTATTTTTATGCTGATATGTGATATTTTACCAGCTGCAATTCCTTATGATGGTTGTTGGTTATGCTGTGGAATGTTGGATTATATTTTGGGGGATGCTGGTGGTGGCTTTTTGGTCTTGTAACGTGTTGGTTCATGTTGTGCTTTTTGGGGTGTAAAGTTTCGGACTTGGCTTTGGAAGGATTATATTAAGATGTGCTGCCCTTAGCTGATTTTGAATGGGATGGTATATGCTTTGGCGCTTTGTCTTAATTAAAAGAATTGGCAGCTTGGGGTATTTGGAGTGTTTTTGGTTATTGACTTGGGCTTTGTGGTTTAATTTCATATCTGTATAAGTATTGTCTTTTTTATGGGATGGTGGAAGTATGGATTTCTTTTATGTAGGTT
The DNA here is from genome assembly GCF_012489685.1 of Lotus japonicus. Lineage (NCBI taxonomy): Eukaryota > Viridiplantae > Streptophyta > Magnoliopsida > Fabales > Fabaceae > Lotus > Lotus japonicus. The sequence continues at coordinate 12,073,610 of NC_080041.1, read as the reverse complement.
TAAGGTTGTGTACTCTTTTTCCTTCTTAGGCTTTTTCCCATTGGGTTTTTCCTAGGGAGGTTTTAACGAGGCACAGTCCTTAAACTTGATGCCATACTTTGCCTGTTTTTGGCTTGCTCGTGAGAGGGTTGTTCTCATGATTTGTTATCTTTCAATAAATTATTTTTGTTTCCAAAAAAAATAAAATATCTTCTAAAAAATTGCTTGTACTGTTCTGACTGATGCAGTTAACCATGCCCCTCCTGGAGTTCCTGCTCACCGTGGTTCAAAATTTACGGCAGAATATGGTAAGTCAAGGACATGACTCCTCCATTTGTTATGTATGGATTTTGGATTTAAATTGATTTTTTTTTCCTTTTCTGCAGCACTGGTTCTAATTGTTGGAAATGTCGTGGGATGGGGAATTGCTCGCGTTTTGTTTGGTCCTCCTCCACCTAAACGTGACAAAGCAGTGGTTGTTGCATGAAAACTATTGATTAAAATAGTGTTTGGAGATATGGCATGAAAGATGAAATGATATTTCGAGCACTTGGGGTTTATTTCCACAGGTTTTTATGTAGACTTTCAGAACAAATGTATATTAGATTTTGATTGATTAATGTTCAGTTCCGCAGTGAAATGTTGAACTTCTTATTATTAGTTACAAATCTAACTTTATGAGGAGATGTGTATTGAATTCTGTGCAAATTGCGAAACAAAACATTTTTAGAGTCAAACTTTCAGTACTTAATTAATATACACTGAAAGACAAAGTTGGTCGGGGAGAGTAAACACTATCTTCTGCTTCTGAGTGCTGAATACACGATCTTAACATGTTTGAACTTTGAACAGACTTGTTCACCAACCAAATACAAAGGCAAAGCGATTTTTATTTATTTATTTATCAAAAGTGGTGAATAAAATCACATTTTACCAAGCTTCTCTGCTTTTGGATAAAAAACTTATCCTATAGACAGAATCATATTCCTCACATGCTGTTTTTAAAGGAACAACCCTTCTCATGGAAGTGTTCTACTCATTATTACCAGACCTGTAAATATAAGTATATCATTGTTTTTCCTTTAATTTTATTTTATTGTAAGTGCATACTTGCGTAGAAATGACACAGGTCACAATAATGACGAAATTGTATTGGAAATACACCACATATTAGTGTATGTTTTGATGCTAGTTGAGTACAAGGTGAACGTAATTTAATGAGTATTGCTAGAGCTCCGCCTTCCAGCGGGGACTAATGCTAAAATTGGAAAAAGGTCAGGGAGTTATTGCTTAGTTTTTTCTTGAGAGGGACTAAATTCAAAATTCGATACAAAAACAAGGACTAATATGACCTTTAACCTTTTTTAGTATGTTTACGGTCACATTAGGTAATTGGTAGAAGCCCAAATTCAGAAACTGGCCTGGAACCCCTTAAAGCCCAAACGTATCTCCAAGAGGCCAGCTTGGCTGGACCAATTCATTATAAGTGTTTGTCTTGGGCTTCTGTGTTATTTCAGTATCTTAGCTATTTTTAAATTTAAATTCCAATCGACCAAAAAAAAAAATTAAATTCCAGAACTTTTTTTAAGATGTTATGAAGGGGTTTGTTTCAAGGTTTGCAATTACATTCGTGGGGATAACATTTCAAAGAATATGATTATTGAGAATGTTAATCCTGCGTATATTTTATAAATATGTTTGGTAAATTTTTAGTATTTCTAGGAATCTAATAGCAATTTGCCCAACTATTTAATATCTAGAATCTAATATCAATTTGCAGTATATATCATGGATATCAGGATATGGCAATAATTTAATTTGGCCCACAAATAATTTGACCTGTCCTTCTAATTAACTTTCTTGTCGGCTGTAAATGTGATGGATGAAGTAGTGAGAGAAGTAGTATTAGCAACTAAACAGGGATACAAAGTTCCTAAAGATAAGCTGAAAAATTAATTCCTCTTAAATCTAACATGTTTGCTCAAAAATTCATAGCACAAGATTCAACTTCGTGCTTCATGTCCTCAATCTCGTTCACTATACCACCACAGAGCCACCACTTGGCCATCGTTTTTTACCAGTCTAGAGAGTCGAAAAAAGATATAGGAGGTTGAGACGAAGATGATGAGTGAAGATATCGCTGACTAGGACTCGATTTACTTTGAACCCTCAATCTCTCTGAAATCGAAATCAAAACATCGCATGAGGGTAGTGGTGGAGATGCAAGCGGTGGAAAAACTAGTGGTGGTGGAGTTTGAGGACCTGTTGAGGGTTCTGGTGGAAGAGATGTGAGAATGGAAGAGAGGAGGGAAGGGGTACGTGGGGCTCAGAACATGACCACCGGTTGGAACCCTGCAACTACCGCTGTGGTGGTTGGCCGAAGTTGGTGCAGTTTGCTAGTTAAAATTGTAATAAATTATAAATATAATTATCAATCTTAAAGGTAATCAATAACACTACTTGACCATAATATTCAATCAATTAAACGACTCTAAAAAGTGTTGTACTGGTGTGATTTTACTTGTTAAAGATAATATATAGAATATTAAATTTTAATTTTAATATATTAAACTGGAGATCAAAGATTGACGCTTATAAAAAAAGATTGGTTTACACTTTACACTCATTCCATTCACACCAATAGAGAGTTGGTGATATGATAGGAAGAGAACAAGATATAATAAGAGAAAGACTGTGAAAATGAAAATAAAAAGAAAGAAGAGTTTGAATATATCAAACTCTAATCTGAATAAAAAGACCCATATGGTCTTTTAAAAAAAGAGAAAATTATCTCTTTACACCCAATTTCTACCCGGACATAAAGAGATGAAGAGATATAAAAGAGAAAAGAAAGTAGAGAAATATAATGATTAATGTGATAGAAAAACAAAATAGAAAGAAGAAGTATGTGAAAATGAGATACAATAGTATAAATATTATAAAGTTTAAAAAAAAAACGAAAAAAAAAAAAGAAAGAAAGAAAGAACAATGACCTGTGTAGAAAATTCTCCGCATAAATGGATGAAATGGAATGAGAGCACATGGACATTTAATTTTGGAAAATAATCACTGCACATCTCAATTCAATCATACACTTAGAAAAAGATAGGAATAGAAAAGAGAGTATTGAGAGTCTCAGAGATATGATAGATATAATGTAATAAAAAAAAATATGAAAAGAAAATGTGTGAAATGAGATTGAAGAGAGTGAGTGTGAATGCATATCTAAATGTTTATTTTTGGGCTTATAAATAGAACAGCTCCCTTTGCCTTTCCTATACATCTGCTAGCTCATCATCTCTGTATCTTTTCCTTCCCCTTATTCTATCTGCTTTGTTTGGCTTCGAATTTTATCCGACCCTTCCTTTTTTGTCTCTGACTCTCTCTCTAGTCTTAATAAGGGAATACTCATCCACATAGTACTAGTTTTCTTTGTTGGTTGACAATATCATCTAAGCTTATTTGGTATAACAACTCTATAAACATACATATATATGGATACCAAGAAAAAACAAGCAGGGGATTCTTCTTCATCAACCATGAATTTTGATCATCTTTTTGGTCCCAAGGACTCCTCGACTACTTCATCTTCCTCCGCCAGCCTCTTTGGCTCCATGTTTTCGCCACCACCACCTGTATGTATATATCACCTTCTCAAATTTCTATTGTTACTCTTAAATCGTAATATGCATGTTTGAGTCAACTTCTCTTTCATCATAGTCACAACTAACTATGAAATTTAAAAAGCTGCTTAATTTTGTTTATCTTTCAGCACAGTCATTGTTAATTTTGTTGAATGTGTGTTACACTTCGAGTTGTATTTAAAAGTGCCGGCCCAAAATATTGGGATAGGTGGGGAGGGTGCTCGGGCCAAAAATACGTTAAGACACTCATAACCTGTATATGGTTTTGAAACCAAATAACATGTAAATGGTCAATTGTATACTGCCTGTGTTGGTTATTTAAAAAATATAGTATGGTAGAAGAGAAGAACGATAGCAGAGAATTGGGAGCATAAAGCATATTTATTCAGCAGCATAGCAACTGGTTTTATACAGCAGAATCACCAACATAAAATTCAAATTCAAAAACATAACAACTACTAGATGAAAGCCTAAAAAATAGAAGCTGAAACAGCTCTATCTTATCAGTCAATAAGACTGTTATTTTCCTAAATAATAGCATAAAAAATTAATCTTCTGCTGTTTGTTTATTTCAAAGTCAATCAATCAACACTCCTCCTTGACTTTGGAACTGCAAACTCCAAGCTTTTGCCTCAAGAACTCAAATCTGGATTTCGGAAGTGCCTTGGTTAGGATATCAGCTACTTGATTTTCTGTCTTGCAGTAGATTAGCTTCACTTCTCCTTCCCTTTGAACCTCTCTTAGAAAATAAAGCTTTATCTTGAAGTGCTTTGTTTTTCCATGAAACACTGGATCATTGGATATTGCAATTGCAGCCTGATTGTCCACCAAAATCTGAGTGCTACCATGTTGTTCCATATGCAAATCTGCCATGATTTTCCTAATCCAAATAGTTTGATTCACAGGAGCAGCAGCAGCTACATACTCGGCTTCCGCTGTAGACTGAGCTATAATTTCTTGCTTTTTAGAACACCATGAAAAAACTCCAGAACCAAGAGTAAAACAATAACCAGAGGTGCTTCTCATGTCATCAACACATCCTGCCCAATCACTATCAGAATAACCATGAAAGTTGAAGCTTTTTACTTGCCTGTATCTTATTCCATAATCAGTGGTTCCTCTAACATATCTAAGAACTCTTTTTGCTGCTTGAAAATGAATTTCACTTGGACAATGCATGTACCTTGATAGCAAACTCACTGAATGCATGATATCTGGCCTGATACTTGTTAAATACATCAAGCATCCTATTAAGCTTCTGTACAGCTTTTCATCAATCTTTTCAGCTCCATCTTCTTTGCAAAACTTCTCCTTTTGATTCATTGGAGTAGCTGTTGGATGGCACTCTTCCATGTTGAACTTCTTGAGGACTTCCTTTGCATACTTTACCTGACACACAAATATTTCATGTTGCTTTTGCTGCACTTGCATACCAAGAAAGAATGTCATCTTTCCAAGATCGGTCATTTCAAAGACATCTTCCATTTCTTTTTTAAACTTGTCAATCATCTTCTTGCTACTTCCTGTAACAAATAGATCATCAACATATAGAGATAACACAAGTATATCTTCATCCACCTTTTTAACATATAAGGTAGACTCACTTAGACTTTTCACGAAGCCTAAGCTTTCTAAATGTGTATCAATTCTGCTGTACCAAGACCTTGGTGCTTGTTTTAAGCCATACAATGCCTTCTTTAATCGATAAACCTTATCTTCTTGTCCTTGAAGAACAAATCCTTCTGGTTGTTCAACAAAAATTTCTTCCTCCAAGTATCCATTCAAAAAGGCTGATTTGACATCCAATTAGTGTACAATCCAATCATTTTGTGCAGCAAGTGCAAGCAGCAGCCTTATTGTATCCAACCTTGCAACTGGGGCAAATGTTTCAGAGAAATCCACCCCAAACATTTGGGCATAACCCTTGACAACAAGTCTTGCCTTATGCTTGTTCACAGAACCATCAGGATTAAGCTTGGTTCTATAAACCCACTTGACTCCAATGGCTTTCTTATGATTTGGTTTGTCCATCAACTCCCATGTGCTGGATTTATTTTATGAAGCTTAAATCTGAAGTTGCTGACATCTTTTGGAAGTTCAAAGCCTGGGTTGAAACTCAGAGCAAGTGCAAATTGCAGATGATCAGATCTGATAATGGATCTGAATATACCTCAGGAAAATTTAACAAGTTTTGTGAAGATGCAGGCATAGAACACCAGCTGACAACACCTTACTCCCCCCAGCAGAATGGTGTTGTAGAAAGAAAGAATAGGACAATTATGGAGATGGCTAGATGCTTACTTCATGACAAAGGGCTACCAAAGAAATTCTGGGCAGAAGCTGCAAATACTGCTGTATTTTTGCAAAACAGGCTGCCAACAAAAGCTTTACAAAGAAGAACACCGTTTGAAGCATTCCTACCTAGATGCTTTAGATCTGTGGGAAGCCGTGGAAGAGGATTATGAAATACTTCCGCTGCCGAATAATCCTACCATGGCTCTGATACCAATTTGTTGGTTATTTAAAAAATATAGTATGGTAGAAGAGAAGAACGATAGCAGAGAATTGGGAGCATAAAGCATATTTATTCAGCAGCATAGCAACTGGTTTTATACAGCAGAATCACCAACATAAAATTCAAATTCAAAAACATAACAATTACTAGATGAAAGCCTAAAAAATAGAAGCTGAAACAACTCTATCTTATCAGTCAATAAGACTGTTATTTTCCTAAATAATAGCATAAAAAATTAATCTTCTACTGTTTGTTTATTTCAAAGTCAATCAATCAACAGCCTGCCTATGTCGGACTTCTCTTTGCAACTCTTTCATCCCTTACTCATATTTTCTAGTTCTATTTTTGTATGTATATTGTATAAACATATTACATGTACTCAAGCTTTTACTCTTTTTGAACTTGTAATAAAGGTTGGGAGAAGAGAATCAAGAACACAAGTAGTGGGCAGCAGAAACTTCAGTGCACCAGGTTCGATCAGAATCTCCTCTGCATAATGATATTAATTATTTGGATTACATGGAAGTATGGAACTAATGCATCTATACAACTACCTCTTTAATTCAGAATATATCTAAAATCTTGTCTACAAACTGGGAGCATATGTATATGTGGCTTTAAATGATCACTTAGAATTAATGTCTGGATTTATAATTTTGGTAATTAATGGAACTCTTTTGGATTGGTTTCAGGAACTCACAGAAGCAATACTAATAAAGGTGAAAGCAACAGTCGCATAATCTGTAACAAGAATTATCAGAATGAGATGGTGGAGGCTCAGCCTAGCTACTTCAGCTCTTCTATCTACTATGGTGGTCAAGAAAATTATTCCCCCAGAACCACCCAACCCCACCAGCATGTTGTGAGTGCCATTAATCCTCATCCTTTTTTATATATGGTCCTTAATTGTTTAGCACAAGAAAAGTTCATAAACATAAACTAATGTTTCTTTTGGGTATACTATATGAAATATGATAATGATTTGTGCATTGATATTACGCCAATGACTGCACTGCAAAAATCGCCACCAATTACTAAATGTCCGCCAAACAACATTGGTTTTATAATACATGTATCACAGTGATATATGCTTGACAAAGAAAGGAATGGTCCTAGAAGATCTATTGAAATCATTGTTCAAAACATGATTTCAATATAGGCTAGTATTCTAGTATTATGTTTTTGTTTGTATTTTCTTATTTGGGGCTTGTATTGGCCATTATAGGATTAAAGGTTTTGTTTGTATTTCGATTTGGACTTGTTTTTATTTGGCTCCTCTATGTTTAAGTTTGGACTTTTATATTGGGCCTACATAGAGTTCGGATTGGGCTTAGGGATTTTTTGTCAGTCCAATAGGATTTGGACTTATATAGGATCCATTAGTGAGTCATAACTTGGTTTGGGCTAACATGGGCCTAACCCATGAGCACTTGCACAACCCTCTGGCCTATATTAGGAGTCTTCCTTTGTATTTTAAAGAACTTTGGTTCATTTTGAATGCAGAAGGCATTTTAGTGAGGAGTGTGTCTTTTCCAAGTTCTTTCCTTAGAAAAACTCCTTTCAAGATTATCAAGGATCCTTCCTTGTGCCTCTTCTTCACCATATGACTTACCATTCCCCTCCTCCTATGGCTGATTGTGGCATCACCATCATCATCTTCTAGCTTTCACAATTTCGACCTTGTTCTACTTGTTCTTGAGGATGCAAGGTGCTAGCTCCAACACTAGCTTCAAAATTCATGGAGTTTGAGCATGGATCCGCATCACACAATCTCGTGTCTTGTAGTGTGTGTATATATATATATATATTTGTGTGTGTGTGTAAAAGTGTTTTTTTTTGTTGACAAATGTGTAAAAGTGTTAAAGAATAACTTTATGTGTATCTTTTGCCACTCAATTTTCTTATATATTACTTTTACCATCTAGCCTAAAAATGTTCTATATGTTTGGGAGCGTGTTGAGCTAGCTGTGAATGTGGTATGGCCCAATTGACTGAAGGCCCAATTAGACTCAGAAGTTAGAACCCTCAATCAACACATTGACCAAAAAAAAAAATCAATTTACCAACAAAAAAACAGAACATCAAATCTTGTACACCTTTGGTGTCCCTTTTAAAATATCCAGTGTGTTTTTTTTTTCCATCGGAAAAATAAATTGCATCCGTCTGGAATCGATCCCTTGACTTCCCCCTACCCAACCCATATGTCCCCTACTCCTACCACTTGAGTTATCCTACGGGAACATATCCAGTGTGTTTGACAACAACAAAAAACCGATTGGGACTCTTAGTTTCAACATACAACTTTGACTTCATAATCATGGGAAAATATATAATTTAAGAAACCACAAGTAGTAAATTGTAATACTCTGATAATTTTTCACCTCTAATTGCAGTTCAAGAAAGATACGGAAGATGGTGATCCCAATGGTAATGACTCAAGCAGCGCTTCAAGAGGGAACTGGTGGGAAGGTACGTATAGTAGCTAAAGGAATTAAAAAAAAAAATCAACTAATTAAGTTATAAATATCAGTAAACATAATTTACTCACTGTTTAATTAGTGCATCAATAATACTATTTTCGATTTATGCAGGTTCCCTTTATTATTGACATCACCACACCATATATGTTAAAAAAAACTCAGCATCCCACGGACAGGTATCTATTCCTCCCCATCATCCCCTGTAATTAAAAGCACATATATATATATATATATATATATATATATATATATAATTGATTCATTATTAATTAATGTAGCTCAGCTCATAAACATGGATTTGTTGACATTACTTTTGCAGGACGAAAAGCTCATGCTGCTTCTTTGGAAATAAATAAGTTAAGGTAAAATATGTATCCTGCGAGTGTAGTACATGGAGTCAACCAGCCAGTCAAACCGCAACAGTTGCATGGAGCCAAAACTTTTTTGTGCTTTGTATAATTTATGAAAACTTTTATATTTGGATAACCAACCTTTAAGTTTAAGACTTCTGTTTTATATCAATGATGTGATCCTCTTCTATACATATGTACTCTCTGTAATTTGGGGCAAGCATCCCTCCTGTAGTTTAGGTTATTGCTATGACTAGTGATAATAATACTTCTTGCTTTCTTTTGAGTGTGCTCATGCATGTGTGTGTATTCTTATGTAATTAATGCTTGTAAATGACTTTCCTTTATTAATTAATCATCTTTGCAAAAGTGATCGAACAATATCTAGGCTAAAGTTATACTCGGTCACATTATATCAATAAAGACTTAATTCACAAAGCTAGAATGTGGCCAACCTATTGAGGAAATTGAACTCGATCGTTTATCATTTGGGTGCTTAAGCCCCCAAGACCCCGAGCCTTAAAAGGTGAAGTGTGTCTTTAAGTTGGACTCGTCATCCCAGCCGATCTTGGCCGCTTATCCATAATCTATTGTTGATATTCCTGGAAAATGACAAGCACATTGTAAGGAGGCAATAGAATATCCCATACTAAATTCACTTTTTTCACGTGAAGAGCATAAGAATTATCCTGAAACCAGACAAATGACTAAATTGCATAAAAACACATCAAGTTTTTAATGTGAAAAATCCCCTTCTTGTGAGAGCTGAAAATCATGACCTAGTCAAGAAAAGTCTTACTATCAAAGTAATGAGTACGACAACATGTCCAACCAAAAAATGATTCCACAACCAACTCCTGCTCACTAACCATAATGAAGATATGAGCATTCATGTTCAGACTCATCATCAACTTGTTGATATTCTAACCATAGCTCTGTCTATTTTCCAAATTTGCTGTCTAAGATGTGAATCCATCCATAATGAGGTAGTTAAATCTGTTAGGTAGCTAGTTGTTAGTTATCAGTTTATTAGTTAGTTAATCTGTTAGGTAGCTAGTTGTTAGTTATCAATTTGTTATTTACGGCTTCATCTCTCCTAACTCACCCTAATATTTTGGTTACCAAACAAAATGAAGAACACACTTAAAAGAATAAGTAGCAGATAAAGAAAATCATGAACTCTAACAGCATAATTTTAATCTGAATACAATCTTCTAATTGATACATTTGGTCCTATGAATTGGACCATTACATATTTCAGTAAGAGAATGTAATAACCTCAATGAACTATGAATTCCTATTTCAACTAACAACAGATATTGTTTTCTTCTTTTCAACTAACAATAGATACTAGTTGTAAATGATACAATGAAAGGGAGCCATACATGTTAACAAAAGTTTCTGCAGGTTAATAAACTTGTTTCCTATACAACCATTATTTTGTCTTGCTCCTCATGTCATGCGATTCCTTCTGACATTCTGGCTGTTCTGTTTTATTGCAATTTGGGTTTGTACCATTAACTTCAGTTGCATTGCTAAACATCTTTGTTGCTTTGGTCTCTCCTCCAAGATAATTTGACAACGCTCTTCGCACGCCAAAGCCACGACGTTGAGGTTTGATGATGTTGTTATTGTTGATGTTGAGGAAAGGAGTTCTCTCTCTATCTCCCCTTGCCGGACTAATTAGAGGCACAGGTGATAATGCTTTGTGCGGAGTGCCTGAGACAGACACTGCCATTGAACGCGAAAGCTTCTGCTGAGAAACCACATTAACTGTCGGTGGCACCAATGGAAACCTATCTGAATGTTTTGTCAAGTCATCCACATATAGCAAATCATCTATACGAGCTACAATGTTAAATGCCATGCTCTCCAGAACTCTTGAATAGCCCTCTAGGATGGCTTTTCCAACATCCTGAATGTTTGAAATGAAATGTGTCAATATAAAGGCTTTTGAAAGAAAGATTACAATTAGATAATGTGATTGAAAGATTACAATCATGCAAGTAAAATTATTTGTAGGCATTCGTATAATGCAGACACTTGACAGATATCCAGAGTGAGAAAGAGAAAAGAGAGAAGTAAAGGATGTGATATACAATGAATGTGATAGAAAGAGAGAAAAATTGCAATTAAAAAGAAAGAGAAGGGAAATGTAACCTTGTTGCACTGGATTTTGCTGGTATCCAAGGTAGTTTGAGTTAATCCCGGGAATCGCTGCTTCAATGAAAGTAGAATATTTTCAGCTCTTTCTGCCAGCAACTCTCTCTTGTCTCCATCAGCCATGAAGTCCTTGACAATTTCCCAAGATGACTTTGTAGTTGAACGGCTAGGATTCGGTGGGGGTCTAGAGTGACCTCTTCGACGCCATACATGAATTGAAGCTTCAACACGGTTAGCAATCTCTAGTGCAACATGCTCAGAGGAGAGGTCTAAGCAATCAAGCAGGCATTCCGAAGAGAATTGCTCTGATGTGATGTAACGGTAAATAAAATCCCCCAAGCAAGTTCTTCCATTCTGAAAGTTCAGATAATGTATCATGTATCTTGAATGAACTCTTTGTGAAATACCCAAATATAAATTTGAAAACAATGTCATATAAGTCTGTATGAAGTGTGTGGTTGGAAACTCTGCAGGACTAGAAAAAGAGATTATGAGAGATTTTTAGCATGTTTGGAGTTTGGACTAGTTTCTATTTCCTCAAAATCAATTCTGACACACGGAAGCTTCTCCCCCTAATTATTTTTGGTTTAAGAATCAGTTGTGGAAAGTTAAGAGTCTATGAGTCTTAACCACCTTAGCTCTAATAAAATACTTTTTGCTCCTTGAGTTAATGATGAAGCAAAGTTAAGAGTCTATGAGTGTTTCCTTACTAAATTTGTAGTGAATTTGATCAATCACATTTACTTTTTTGCCTAGTTGTATTAATCAGACAAAGATATCAAATTCTGTTCATGTTGGAAATCAGACCTTAGGAAGGGCTTCCAGATATGACTCAGGAACTTCCATTTCAGCTAAAGCATTGCCATTGATACTCATGGCTGCTTTCAGTATTTGGCTTGCACATTCTCTTGTGTGATTCAACTGCTTTCTTGAGTTGTCACTGAGACCGGCAGGGGGAACCCGAGGCACGGGGAGCCACCACTTCTCCTCTTCTCGCTGAATTCTTTTGCGAAAAGAAGCTGATCCATCTGCATCTTGGGATACAATTCCTTGGTCAACATACCAAAACTCCTTAGCTTTGTAACTATCTAAAATGTCCTGTGATAATGTACATGAAAGCCTCAGAATCAGAATTGTTTATCATTTACTTACCAACAACCAGTTACTAGTATACCATGAAAGAATGAGATGCAATACTTACAAGAAGCATGTTGTCAAGTTTCTGCAGAGCTGGCAGATTGATGAAAAGATCTGACCTTGGCCTGCAAGTCATTACCTGCAGAACACACCATGTTATTGTATGTTTGTAAATCTTTCTACAATTGATTCTAAAGTTAAAATCAATTCTGAGAAGAAGCTTCTGGTGTCAGAATTGATTCTAAGATGCAAACATACTAATAGAAACATCACAATTCTAATACCACTGTTGATTAGAAACAGTGTAAAGAGGGAAGAGCCTAATGATAATCCATTGGTTAAAAGAAAAATGAAGTCAAAGATGAGAACTCAATGCAATTATACCTCTAGCTTACTTCCATCTGGGAATGTTTGCCAAGAAGGCATCAACTCAACAATGTGATCACTAACACAAACCAGCCACTCCATCTCTCGCCGCCACATCGCTTTCTTTTCACAAGGGAGAGGTTCTAGTCTCCATAATTGTCCAAATACAGTTGCTACATGTTTGCATTAATAATCCAAATTGAATCAATTATTACAACAACGTTAATATTCAATCCAGAACAGAAAAGTTTAAGCATTTGCCAATGCAGAAAGTGTAACATTTTCTCAAACACAACATGAGCCTATGTCACTGTTACAAAGAAACCATACCACACAGATTAGTGATGGCATTTGAGATGGCCAAAGCAGTGCAAACTCCTTTTCCAGATCCTGACATATCTTCACCAAGCAGCAATTTTGCAAACCTTTCCTTCATCATACCAACCCCTGATCCAACAATTTTCCCAGTAATTAAACAACAGCCAAATAAAAACATTATTAACTAAACTGACTAAAAGGGGGTCAATATTCAAAATACAAAATAGTAGCACCAAAATTCAAAACCTACTAGAGCATATTTGAAAATCTTACTACAATTGATTCTGAAGTCAAAATCAATTCTGAGAAGCTTATTTGAGTGGCTTCTAGCTGATAGAATTGAATCTTGAGAAAGAGAAATTGGTCCAAACATGCTATAAGCATTCAAATATTTCCAACATTGTTGTGTCCCCAACTCACCATCCATTCTCTAGTGCTAAACAGAGCAAAATGGGAAGCCATTAACAAAAATCTTACCAGACATTTTTGAACTGACACTGGTAATTTTAGCATCTTCCAAGTGAGAAACAGGTTCATTTTCTTTCTCATCTGATTTCCCACGTTTGGAAACCGCAGCCTTCCGAATAGGCCAACCAAGAGGAGAAGGAGCAGGAGAAGGAGAAGACCCTTTAGCCGCTTTAGGTTCTTCAGTTGAAACAGAGGAGCACGACCCACCACTGGAACCAGTGAAGGACTTGTTAACCACCTTAGCTCCCTTAGCAGCAGAACGAGGTGAACGATACCCATCTCTCTTCTTCTGCATATTTTCACCCTTGTTGCTCAAACTTTCCATGTTTAACAACTTTCCCTCACCAACAGAGCTTTTCCTTTGAAACCCAGAAAGGAAAACAGAGAAGCAGCAAAACAAAGTAACAAACACTCAAAATGACTCACTCTCACTCAAAAGCTACCACCATAGCTACAAGGAGTTTGAAAAACACTATGAGGAACAAGGTCTTATAGATTCTCGTACATGAAAGGACCGTTGAGGTTGCTGTGGACACAAGATCATGGAAAAGGTGAGGGCATGAAGAAGAACATCATGGCTTTTTCAGAAAAGGTTGTTGGAGATTCTGCTAAGTTTTTCAAAATCAAATACAAAAAGAGAGTGTGAGTGTCAACTGCCACATGCCATGCCTCAACGTCTCTCTTAGCTTTCGCTCTCAGTGTAACTCAAATTTCTGGTTATGTTCAAATATATTAATAAACAATTTGATTTTTTTGAACCAGGTTGCTGTGGTGTAAGCAGAACATGAGGTCAGAGACAAGAGACGGACCCAAGACCTCAGAAAATTACACTTTTTGACTTTTTCTAACTAGATTTTATATGGTTTTTTAATTGGTTGGATTGATAATTAATGAAGATAGTTAATCTTTCAAATCAATTTTGGCCACAAAATGGCATCAAATGGAATGAGATGTGAATTGGCACATAATTTAGTTGAAGAATTATTTGTCTTTTCAGTGGTGGTCATATGGATAAAGTTTGAAAGCTAATTATATGATTGGATGATAATTGCATGTTAATATTTATATTTTAATATAGTAATCATTTTCATATTATAATTTTTTTATTATTTTAACATTAGAATTTGTCGAGTTAATCATCACGTCTGATGAGTTGCATGTTTGAGCTTCCTCTAATTTCCTTAAAATTAGGTAAATGTAAGTACTTTGTAAGTGTTATTTGAAGCTAACGGTTTTTTCCACTTTTGATCGGGGCGCAATCTTTTTACTCAAAAAAAATTCCTATATAAATAACTTATTATTTTTTTCCTATTATGATTAGTAATTTACTAAATCTAACTTTATTTAAAAAATTAATATTCCAAATTTAAGAATCTAATTAAACAAATAAGGTTATTTTTTCAACACAACCTAACATATTAAGTTCAAAGCATATATTTCTATGAAGTTTTTCTTTCTTTGACAAACACACTAACTAGCACCATCTCTCATATTTTTCTAACATTCTTAAAGAGTGCATATTTATTAATTAATTTAATTCATCGATTACACCAACCAACGTTCTAAAAACCACCACAATATTCATCAAGTACTCAACATCAAACAATGTCACTCCAATCAAATGGTGATATAATCCGGAATAAAAGAACGATCGACCAACAAATCCCCAAAGTTTATAATGACCAAAGGCCATATAAGACACATAAGTTCTAGCTAAATTACATTTTAAAAACTTGGGAACCTAGCCATGATTTTTTTTTAAAAGCCTAGCCATGATTAATAAAATTTTATATTAGGAAAATAACAACTACATTGTTGTTGATGCAAAATTTTGTAGCTAATTAACTTGTTTGTCCTAGTGGTTGAGAAAAATGCGCTTTTGTAGAATTAGGATAAAAACAAATGATTTTGGAAGAATGTATTTTGTAGAATGATTTGTGCTAGTGTTTTTTACCCGCGCGTTGCACGGGAAATATGTCTATTGTATTTGATACATTAATTAATACTTTGATTATTAAAAATATATTAAACAACGAATGAAATAGAAAAGTCAGAATTGATGAGTAAAGTGGAGATAAAGACTTCTCTTCTAAGCCCGATTGAGACCAAGAGGAACTCGTTTCACATTCTTCGCAAATATGAAGACGATAACACAAATCATAGATATAAGGAATTATCAACATATTAATCTTAAAAAAAATTAATGTGATAGTAGCACAAATCAGGATTGTGTAAGATATATCATAAAGTATAACATTATTGTGTTTATTCCAACTAAGTAGGGATGACAATGGGTAGGTACTATAGTACCATCTCCATACCCGCGTTTTTAAAAATTACATGTACTCGTCTTCATACTCACGTGGGTAGCAACTCGAAGCTCCCCACCTTTAGACAATTCAATGTCATTACAGGAAGCTATCCATCTTTGCCAAAATCTAAATCTATGGATGATAATGGGTCTCAAAATCATAGGGTACCCGCAAAAAATATCAACTATGGGTATGGTAAAAAACCGCTAAATGGGTATGAGGTTGAGTATAGATAATTACCCGCAAAAAATAGTGGGTATGGGTGCGGGTATGGGCACTATAGTACCAAACCGGCCCATATCCGCACACATATGTTATTATTATTATTATTATTATTATTATTATTTGGGAATATATTAAAAAATTAACTTAAGCTATAGCTTTTAAACTCACTCTTTTTAAAAAAAAGTTTGGGATATATTAATTAATACTCTAAAAATAAATAATAAATAAATTAAGATAAAATCAAGAAATAAACCACCTAAATCCTAATCAAATCTAAAATTTAAAAATGTATTTTTTTTACTCTAAAAATAAATCAAAAATAAATTAAGATAAAATCAAGAAATATACAATATAAATCCTAATCAAATCTAAAATTTTAAAATGTATTTTTTTTTATGAGAATTAATCTAAGAATGACACGTGCTATTTTTTTTTTCCAATTAGTGAATATTCTGCACCCTAGAAGATTTTCTTTTCCTCAATCCTTTTGCTTTTGATTAAGAAGAGAAAAGCAGGAATCCTTGAAGCATATGACATCTTACAATTAGTTGAAGAACAAAATCAATTCATTAAGAAGATTGAAACAGAAACCCAAAATGAAGTATTGAAGAATAAAATACCCTCATTCACCAATTTGAAAGGACTGTGGTGAAAGAATTGTATTTAGTGTATTTGTGAATCTTGGGGTGGAACCCTTGTGAAACAAAAAATCAAAGGCACATTTCAGTCAAGAAAAACAAAAAATGGTGTATTGCCCCATATGTGCGCACCCCAACAAATTATCTATATATGTGAGAAAAAAATAAAATAATTCTCCCACCCAAAATAATTGTGGTTACTTCACCAATAAACTTATACTAACAATCAATTTAAATTGAAATTAAGGAAATATATAGAGCAAAGTAAGATAAGTCACCCAATTGGCATACTAAAACATGAGTATATGCAAAACTAATGAGTTTGAGGAAAACATGAACCAACCTTAAGAATGGGCTAAACATACTCATGAAGATTAAATGTGAGCTCTTCATATGCTTTCATCAATTTGACTGACATGTGCATCATTAAAAAAAAAATTAGTAAGTTGTGCATCATTCACATACAGTGCAAATAGTATGCTTATACACACAGCTCAAACATGAAGAATAAAAACGGGCAAAATTTGAGAAATGAATATAAATTCAGGCTATCCTAAGTTTCGTAAATTTCTATAAATTATACCAAAATCTGGTTTAGAATGGTTTCACACGCATGGATTTCACACGCATAAATTATAGAATCTGCATCCCATTTGTTTATGACCTGTGAATGGTCTAGAAGGCTCTGGTTAGCTTCTCAATTGACTCTGAGATCAGGTGCTTTCAGTGAAGGGGTCGAAGCTTGGATCATGCATATGAGGCAATCTCTCTCAGCGGAGGATTTTGATAGTTTTATTATGGTGCTGTGGAGTATCTGGAAAATAAGGAATGATTCTGTCTTCAATAAGCTGAAACCGGATGGGCAAAAAGCTCTTCTGATGGCTCAAATGGTAAGACAAGATTGGTTAGAACATCAAACTGTTAAAGGGCAGCATGGCAGAGAGGAGGATCGATGGTCCCCTCCCCCTGAAGGTTGGCTGAAAGCTAATATTGATGCAGGTTGGTCAGGCAAACTGGGAACGGGTTATGGTTTGGTGCTGCGTAATGCGGAGGGCCACTTTCATGCAGCAACTTCTTTTTATGTGGACCACCGAATGGATCCTCTCTTGGCAGAAGCTTTGTGCTTCAGATGGAGTTTAAACCTGGCCATGGACTGGAAGTTGGACAAAGTGATATTTTCTTCTGATTGCAAACAGCTAGTGGAAGTCTTTAAGAAGCCGTATAGTTTTCCTGTTTTACAGCTGATTATAGAGGATTGTCTAAGTATAGCTAAAGTAACCATAAAAATTCATTTATACTCTAAAAGTAACTCAAAAATAAAATAAAATATTTCATGAAATTAAAATTAAAAATAAACAATAAATAAGGATAGATAAAAACTATCAAAATCTAGCAAATCACAATAAAAACTCATAAAATCTTGCATTAATTAAAAATCCGAAAATTCAATAAAAATTAATTATTATACTCTATAAATAAATGTAAAATAAAATAAAATATTTCCTGGAAGTAAAATTAAATAAATAATAAGATAAAATTAAGAAATAAACAACCTAAATCATAATCAAATCTAAAATTTAAAAAGGTACTAAATAAAAATAGATAAAAACTACCAAGTCTAGCAAATCACAATAAAAACTCATAAAATCCTGAATTAATTAAAAATCCGAAAATTTAAGAAAAATTAATTAATATACTCTAAAAGTAAATCTAAAATAAAAAATAAAAAAACAAACGCTTCATAATTGAGTCTCTCTCCTGAGCTCTGCTAGGGTTTCTAGCAGATGACGTAGTGAGAGTTTTCTCCAAGTTCCATCTTGGTTTTCTACCCCAGTGTGGGTTTCTTTCTCTTCTTCTCTCTTTTCTCGTCCTCTTCTGCCTTGTTATTTTCGTTTTCTTTACCAAAAAATACAAAAAACAGTATGGATCGAGGTAAGTGCGTTGTGCTTGAAGGGGAAGAAGCGGAGCCCCTCCAGGTTACGACGGTGGATGAGGGGAGTGGTTCTGGCTTAGATCGAGACTTCTGGCTGGTTGGGAGAGTCCTAATGCAGGGCAGTTTCAACGTCAGGGCGTTTAAGAACACGATAGCGCAGATCTGGAAGGTGAGGAGAGGGGTGGAGATCAGGGATGTGGATCGGAACCTCTTTGTCTTTCGTTTCTTTGATGCGAAGGATAGGGAGTGGGTGATGCGACAGGGACCGTGGAATTTTGATAAGTTTCTGATTGTTCTTCAGAATTTGGATCCACGATTGGCTCCTTCTGAGGTTCCGCTGATGAAGGATTCGATCTGGGTCAGGGTTCAAGATCTACCTCTGGCGCTCAAGACAGAGGCCTTTGCGAAGTCAATTGGTGATTTCCTGGGGGGCTTCATTGAATGGGATAGATCTGAGGATCACCGTTTTGGATCGTTTCTGCGAGTGAGAGTCTGGATCGACACGACAAAACCGATCAAGAGGGGTAAGCTGATTGCCAGATCGAGTCTCGATCCGGTCAAGGTGTGGTTCCAGTATGAACGTTTGCTAAACTTTTGCTATGGGTGTGGGGGATTGGACCATGTGCTGAAGGATTGTGACCACTGGGAAGGGGAGGTTGATGAGGAGGGACCGCAGGTGTTCCCATTTGGGTCCTGGTTGAGAGCGCCACCATTACGTCCCAACGTAATTTCTGGAGTGAGGGGGTATACTCCAATGGTGGTGTTCAGGGAGGTTTTGGAGATGTGAAGGGGGGAAGGGGTGATGGAGGTGGAGCTACTTCTAAGGGTGATCAGTCTGAACTAGTGGAGGTCCTGGTGTCATCTCTCTCGAAGGTAGTGGTGGATAGAGGGAAGAAGTTGGGATCGGTTATGGA
Source organism: Lotus japonicus (assembly GCF_012489685.1). Taxonomy (NCBI): domain Eukaryota; kingdom Viridiplantae; phylum Streptophyta; class Magnoliopsida; order Fabales; family Fabaceae; genus Lotus; species Lotus japonicus. The sequence goes on along the minus strand of NC_080041.1, from coordinate 12,054,168 downwards.
GAATGAACAGGTGATTCAAGGGAGAGGGGTCCTGGGGAAAGTTCCTGGGGATTGTCAGGGAAGTAGTGTGAGAAAGGCTCTGGCCAGTATTGAGAATGTCCCAATGGGTGTGGACTCTAAGCTGATTAAGGGAGCCTCTGCTGTGGGTGTCCCTAGTCCTAGCCCTGGTTCTTCCTTGATGAATAAGGGTGCTGCAAGGAGGGATGGTGAGGGGAAGGAGAATGTCTCTCCGAAGGAGGTTGTCTCTGATGGTGCCTGGGTGTCTCCAAAGGCGGTTAATACTGTTTCTGCAGCTGTGGAATCCTTAGTGGAGGATTCTCAGAAGAGTGAGGGTCTGCTCTCGGTTATGAGTAGCCCACTGGCTCAGCCTGTGCTGGCAAGTGGGGAGGTTTCAGGCCCAATTCTGAGTCAGGCAAAGGGACTTGATAGTGGAAAGAAGGGGGGAAGAAGAAGGGTGGGGGTGCAAAGTGGAAGAAAGTGGTGAGGGAGAGGGTGAGTGCTGCCACTTCAGAGTTCTCTGGGACTGTTGTGAAGAGGAAAATAGATATGTATGAGGATCCGATGCTTGTGGATGTTATTGTAGAGGGTAGCAGTGGGTGCAAGCGATTGTGCAATTTTATTCAGGTGGAGGCTGTTGACCAGCCCCACCGAGAGCCATGAGGTGCATTTCGTGGAACTGCCGTGGATTGGGGAGTCCACTGGCAGAAAGGGCCTTGTCAAGGCTCATTAAAAAAGAAAATCCCCAGCTGGTCTTCCTAATGGAGACTAGGCTTTCAGAAGTAGATTTTGAAAAACTAAAAAAGAGGGTGGGTTTTGATAGTGGTTTGGCTGTGGGATGTGCTGGTAGGGGTAGGGGTAAGGTGGGTGGCTTGGCTTTGATGTGGAGAAATAATGTGGATGTGAGGCTTATCTCTGTCTCAGCTAATCATATCTGTGCACAAATTGCTGATGCCTGGGAATCCTCATGGATGTTTTCTGGTGTCTATGGTCATCCAGAGGAGGCTAATAAGCATAAGACATTAGATCTCATGAGAGCATTGAATGCTGTTTGTGGAGGGAATTGGGTTTGTATGGGGGATTTCAATCTCATTTGTGACTTGAGAGAGAAGGTAGGGGGCAGGCCTGGTAATATTGCTCAAATGGAACAATTCAGAGGAATTATCAATGAGTGTGGTCTGGTTGATGTAGGTTTCTTTGGCTATGATTTCACCTGGGATAATGGTAGGGATGATGATCAGAATATAAGGGAAAGATTGGATCGATGTTTGGCAAGCCAAAGACTTCTGGATTCCAATTACTCTGTTTCAGTGGATCATGTGGGAAAGTATGGTTCTGACCATTCAGCTTTGGTGGTGTATGTCACTCATGCCCTGGAGAAAGCTGAACAGGAAGAGAAGAGAAACAGAGTCTTCAGGTTTGAAGAAGTCTGGCTCAAAACTGAGGGCTGTGATGAAGCAATTAATAATGCTTGGTTCAGACCGGGTGCAAGTTGTGTTGAGAGGGTAAAAGTAGTTCAAGAAGTTATGACTTTCTTTGGGAAGAACAAAGGAGATCTGAAGAAGCAGATAGGACAGAAAGAAAAGGAAGTGGCCAGATTGGAACGACTTCCTCCCTCATCTCACAATTTGGAAAAGAAGAGGGTGGCTCAAAGAGATTTCAATGATTTGTTACTCAAAGAGGAGTTGTATTGGAGGCAAAGGTCGCGAGCTCTGTGGCTGCAAGAGGGTGATAAGAATACATCTTTTTCCACAGGAAAGCTTCCCAAAGACAGAAACATAATCACATAAAGAAAATTAAAAATGAGGAGGGTGTTTGGGTGATTGGGGATTTGGCTGTACAGAAGGTTGTTCAGAATCATTTTGAACAAGTTTTCTCTTCGTCTAATCCGCAGCATGTCCATGATACCTGCAAGAGAGTGAAAAAAAAGCTGAATCAGAGTATGGTGGAACACATGGAGAGACCTTTTACCCGTGAGGAGGTGAAATTTTCCATTGATCAGATGCACCCCCTGAAGTCTCCAGGTCCAGATGGACTACCAGCCTTATTTTATCAACATTTTTGGGGTCTGGTAGGGGGGCTGTAACTGACTATGTGCTGGAGGTGTTGAATAAGGGTAAGGAGGTGGCTGAGATCAATGACACTTTTATCTGCTTAATTCCTAAAGTTAGCAAACCTCAATCTCCTAAGGACTTGCGGCCTATTAGCCTTTGTAATGTGCTTATGAAAATTGTGACCAAGTGCATTGCTAATAGACTCAAGGCCATTTTGCCAGATCTGGTTGGGGAAACTCAGAGTGCCTTTGTCCCGGGGAGGCTGATCACAGACAATGCTCTCATTGGAATGGAGGTCTTCCATGCCATGAAAAAAAAGAAAAATGGTAAGAAGGGGTGGATGGCTTTGAAGTTGGATATGTCAAAAGCCTATGATAGGATTGAGTGGGAGTTCTTAAAGGAAGTGCTTTGTGCAATGGGCTTTCCTAATAATGTGATCTCTTTGGTTCTGAATTGTGTGACTTCAGTTAGATATTCAATACTTTTGAATGGACAGCCTAGAGAGTGGTTCTCACCAAAGAGGGGACTTAGGCAAGGAGATCCTTTATCTCCTTACCTATTTATCTTGTGCGCTGAAATCTTTGCTGGTTTAATTGAGGAGCAAGTCTTGCTGGATAGGATTCATGGCATTAGCATAGCAAGGGGTGCTCCAAAGATCTCCCACTTGTTTTTTGCCGATGATAGCTTGCTTTTCATGCGGGCAAACTTAGTGGAAGCAGAGAATGTGCTCTCTACTATTCAGAATTATGAGGTAGCTTCAGGACAAAGAGTGAATTTTGAGAAGACAGAGCTTTCATTCAGCCAAAATGTGCTTGATGGGGTCAAACTACAAATCCGGGAAAGGATGGGAGTAACGGCGGTTGAAGCTCATGATAAGTACCTAGGACTTCCCACTGTCATTGGGAGATCTAAGAAGAAAATTTTTCTGAGTATTAGAGAGAGGGTGGCAAAGAAACTGAAAGGCTGGAAAGAAAAGGTGTTGTCCAAGGCTGGAAAGGAAATTCTGCTAAAGTCCATTGCTCAGGCCATACCAATTTACATTATGAGCTGTTTCAGAATGACTGATAGTGTGTGTGCTGATTTGGAGGGCTTAATGGCCAACTTCTGGTGGGGGCAGCAGAAGGATGAGAGGAAAATTCACTGGATGAGATGGTCCAATTTGTGCAAACCAAAGCATAGTGGAGGGCTTGGGTTCAGGGATCTGAGGAAATTTAATGATGCCATTTTGGCCAAGCAGGTCTGGCGACTGCTTCATAGGGAAGATTCCTTGCTGTTCAAATGTTTAAAGGCCCGTTATTTTCCCAGAACTTCTATAATGTAGGCCCCTGTTGGTTTTAGACCAAGCTTCTCTTGGAGAAGCATTTGTGCTGCAAGACATGTTATTAAAGAAGGCTCTAGGTGGAAGGTAGGTAATGGTAAGTCAATTGCAATTTGGGGTGATGCTTGGATTCCAGGACAGAACTCAGGTTTGGTTCTGAGTCCAGTTAGAGTTCTTCCTGGGAATGCCCGCGTGGATAATTTAATTGATGTCAATACCAGAACTTGGGACAGAAAGCTTACTGAGAGTGTTTTTCATTTTGCTGAGGCAGAAAAGATTTTGAGGATCCCTCTTCCTTGGGCTGTGAAAGAAGATTCACTGATATGGAATTTCACAAACACGGGTATCTTTTCAGTAAAATCTGCATATGCTAGACTGATGCATCTCCAAGGTTTACAGGAAGCGTCTTCCTCAAGGTCTAAAACCAACTGCAATTTTGTGTGGAAGCTCCGTATCCCAAAGAAGATTCAGCATTTTACTTACAGATTACTGAACAAGGCTCTACCTTGTCAGGAGAATCTTTGGAGAAGGAAGATTGAGGTGGAACCATGCTGTCCTTTGTGCCAGGAAAGTGTTATAGAATCTGCATCCCATTTGTTTATGACCTGTGAATGGTCTAGAAGGCTCTGGTTAGCTTCTCAATTGACTCTGAGATCAGGTGCTTTCAGTGAAGGGGTCGAAGCTTGGATCATGCATATGAGGCAATCTCTCTCAGCGGAGGATTTTGATAGTTTTATTATGGTGCTGTGGAGTATCTGGAAAATAAGGAATGATTCTGTCTTCAATAAGCTGAAACCGGATGGGCAAAAAGCTCTTCTGATGGCTCAAATGGTAAGACAAGATTGGTTAGAACATCAAACTGTTAAAGGGCAGCATGGCAGAGAGGAGGATCGATGGTCCCCTCCCCCTGAAGGTTGGCTGAAAGCTAATATTGATGCAGGTTGGTCAGGCAAACTGGGAACGGGTTATGGTTTGGTGCTGCGTAATGCGGAGGGCCACTTTCATGCAGCAACTTCTTTTTATGTGGACCACCGAATGGATCCTCTCTTGGCAGAAGCTTTGTGCTTCAGATGGAGTTTAAACCTGGCCATGGACTGGAAGTTGGACAAAGTGATATTTTCTTCTGATTGCAAACAGCTAGTGGAAGTCTTTAAGAAGCCGTATAGTTTTCCTGTTTTACAGCTGATTATAGAGGATTGTCTAAGTATAGCTAAAGTAACCATAAAAATTCATTTATACTCTAAAAGTAACTCAAAAATAAAATAAAATATTTCATGAAATTAAAATTAAAAATAAACAATAAATAAGGATAGATAAAAACTATCAAAATCTAGCAAATCACAATAAAAACTCATAAAATCTTGCATTAATTAAAAATCCGAAAATTCAATAAAAATTAATTATTATACTCTATAAATAAATGTAAAATAAAATAAAATATTTCCTGGAAGTAAAATTAAATAAATAATAAGATAAAATTAAGAAATAAACAACCTAAATCATAATCAAATCTAAAATTTAAAAAGGTACTAAATAAAAATAGATAAAAACTACCAAGTCTAGCAAATCACAATAAAAACTCATAAAATCCTGAATTAATAAAAATCCGAAAATTTAAGAAAAATTAATTAATATACTCTAAAAGTAAATCTAAAATAAAATAAATTATTTCCTAGATTTAAAATAAAATAAATAATAAGATAAATTAAAATAAAATTAAGAAATAAACAACCTAAATCCCAATCAAATCTAATATTAAAAAGGTATTAAATAAAGATACATAAAAACTAACAAAATCTAGCAAATCATAATAAAAACTCATAAAATCCCGAATTAATAAAAAATTCGAAAATTCAATAAAAATTAATCAATATATTCTAAAAATAAATTTAAAATAAATTAAAAGACCAAATCTTATCTTTTAAAATAATATCAATCAATTGTTTTAGAATATATGAAATTAAAACATATATCAATTGAAAATTATATCTTCTAAAATAATATCAATTAATTAGGTTAGAATATATAAAATTAAAACATATATCAATTGAAAATTATATCCTCTAACAAATTGACACGTGGAATAATTTTTATGAGAATCAATCTGGTGCTGACACGTTACTATGGAAGTTCTTCTTTTCTAATATATATTGATATAGTTATCTCTCTTTATTGACGTGTGTACATCTCTTTGGTCGTTCCTGCTTCATTGTTTGACATAATTTTCCCGCGGAATTGTTGGAGTATCTTTGAAAACTTTTATTTTTGAGTTATATTCGGGACTTAAACGCCCAACTAACATCTCTCTCATAAAGGGTATTACAAGAATCAAACCTAAAGGGGACGTAACCAAAAGAAGGCAGACTGTCGTAGATCTTCATAGGCATTGACAAGGTTAAACCATTCTTTGTAAAAGCATCCGCCACTGACTTAGCTTCACGGAAAACATGCTTCCTTTGAAAACTTTATGTTATGTTATGCTTGGTTTAATTTGAAAGGAAAGTGAGAGAGGAAATAAAAGTGGGATAAAAGAATCATAAAGGAATGATTTTTTATATCGTTTGATTCGAGAGAATGTTGAAGGAAAAGTGGAAGAAAAGAAATGAATTTGCTTAAAAGAAATATTTAATTTTGTTTACACTATTGGCTCACATTTACCATAAATTTTATCATGGCTCTCAAGCAATACTTTAGCTAATTCAAAGTTGGCTATGGGATTTTCTAAATTCTATTACGACCCTCTAAAACCTCATTAATTACCCTAGAAATCATCATTGGCGACGAAGGCGGCAATAGTTCCGCCCATGCTCTCACCCCATCAGATTCCCCCTCCAAACGTACATTTTACTTTCATATCATATTTTTTGTTTAGGACCTAGTAAAACTCAAAACATACATAAAAAATATCAAAAACAATTCAAAATGGTCTTCAAAGCATGTTTTCCGATACTTTCCTGAGTTCCTCCCTTGCCCAGACTCGATGTCGGGTTGTGGAGCTAGTTCCCGGGATCTTGTCGTCGTTCTTTGTCCTCCTTGTCATCATTGTTGTCGAGGTTGGAAACACCTCTTCGAGTTGTTTCCATGCGCATAACCCTAACAAAGATAAGCCTTCATTGCACAAATCTCTTACATGTCACGGAATGCATGTCGACATGCCCTATAATGTGGCATGTCAACGTCTACAATCTCACAGTTTTTTCCTCTTAAAATTATAAGTGTTTCTCTATTTTTAACTCGTACAAAGTGTGTGAATGCATGCAAGCCAAACAGGTTTTTGAACACACTATAAGGTTAAAAAAAAACATTAAGATCATTGCTCTAATATCTCAAAAATGAGAGCGGTCAGTACCATTCAGTTCATTATTTAGACTATATATAAACGAATGTCTGAGTGATAAATTTTTAAAAAATGTTACAAAGAAAAATCATGACAAATTAAAGCAAAAGGTATGGAACTTCTTTATTTTGAGTGAGTACTAAAAGAAATTGCAAAAAATTAATTATAAGATATATAATTATAAAATTGCAAATCAGTTAATTTTGTTATTTTTGGATCTCACGTTTAGAATGATTTTTCTTAATGGAAAAGTATGAAATTTTCATTTCACTTTATGAGGACCTTTTTACTCAAACGGCTACTATAAGATTCCAAAGCAAAGTGAAAGACCATCTCAAATTTCATATCCGTTTGGGAAAGTAAAGGCACCGTTAGCCTTCAACTTTGGTTTGTACAATCGTGCATACGGTGCATGCCTAATTTTTTCCAATATCATTGTCTACAGTTATTTTTCCCAAAATCACTAGTGCCTGCCATATTTATCCACTCTCATTTTCTCTGCACCTACAGTATTTGAAACTGGGACTTAACTTGTTTACATTCGAATTTGAACCTAGCTACGTTGAGAATATGTCTTTTTCAATGGTGGATTTTGAAACCAAACAGGCAAAGCTTTGTTCCTCTGCACGTGATATTCTGAGCATTGCAACAAAACTATTAATAATCTCCATAAATTCGATCTCCAGTTACTACAACTATGAACAATTGAACATGGACCACCTTCACATCTTCTTCCTTCTTTCTCCTTGTTTGGTTTTATACTTCATACAACGTTATCGGTACGTAATTGCTTTGCTGGTAGGGCCTTCAATCTTCAATGCTCCCAAGTGGATGCTCCATCTGATTAATTATATTTTGTGTGTGGAAATAGATCAATGGCTGTCTCTATTACCACTTGTGACATGAATATATATCATGGAAGACAAAAGTGAGAGACTAATAAAAGGCTATTTTCGGCTTTCTGAGCATACTCACCCAAATAAGTATGGATTTTAGGGTCCGTTTAACGTGCACCACCACCTACGCATGCTCCACTTAAATGACCTGGTGCAGTGGGTTTGGCCTGTTTTATTTGGGTTTTTAATATTTGCAAGGGTAGGCCCGGTAAGTAATTGTATTTAGGTGCCAGGAATGGTTATTGATTTGATTTTGGTACCTTATGAGCATGTTTGGTTCTGCGTCTGGGAGAGCCAGAATCACGTCCTGTTAGCAAAACGTGGATCTGTGATATTTTTTCATGTTTGGGTGAAAATATCAAACTCACGTTTAACCTCCTAGACTCACGTCCTCTTGATGCTCTTCCTTGTTGCTTCTGCGTCTCGTCTAATCGATTCCAAGACTCAATTATGAACATAAATAAAGTTTTCCCTCATTGCCCATTCTCTGCACAAATTTTTTCCTCCAACTTTTTTCTTTCTTTTCATGGCTATGGCGGTGGATCGGTGGAGGAGACAATTAATGGCTTATATTGTACTAATTAAGAGACTAAATTAATAAATTTTTTAATAGCATCGTTTTTTCGATGAGTTTTTAATAGCATACATTGATATATTATTGTTAGTTTAATAACATCATTTTTTTGAATAATGACACCACTAGTCGACCTTGATGAGGAAAGGAGAATGGACAGAGGGAGAAGGGAGAGTGGTGGTCATGTGACGGAGCATCTCAATCTGCAACAAGGAAGGAAAGGGGTTTTGCTGGTTCGACAGAGGAGCTTCTACGGCGCGACGGTCGTTGGGCTATGAACGACGGTGGAGGCGATTAACGCCAATCTGATTGCGATTCATTTCCTTCTCATTCGATCTATCTCTTTCTCTCTCGGATTGATCTCCTTCGAGATCCCAGATCTGGGAGAGAGAGCTCCGGGCCATTGGTCATGGTTGCTTGCCGATCTAATTTATTTACAAACGGGAATCAATAAGTCAATTCTCAAGTTGATGGAAACATGAAAAAGACGTACTATCGAAACAGACGTTTACCCGGCCTCTTCGGAGTCCTGCGATAGCTATGGGGTCGGCACAGCGCGGTTTTAGTACGGTGGTCACTGTACAGAAAGGGATTTGAGATTGTTCTGGGTTGTACAGTACTGCACATGGAGGTTCAATATGTTCTGGGTTGTTAAATTTTTCTGTGTTCAATTTTTTTTGCGTTGTCTTTCTTCTGGGTTATTTTTGCATGGTCTTCCACCTAATGCTTGTTTTACAATTCAATTGTTTGCAGCAAGGATCAATTGATCTTTAGTGTAGTCTGATATTGTAAATATCTCCACTCAAATGTTCAGGGTACAATTCAAATTCATTCACTGCTCAAAAAATAATATATGTTTGTTAATTACTTCGATTCCAAATATGAAATATGGCAACGACGTAGCCATTGTTTTCATTTCTGCATTTGAACAATGATGAATTGAGAAGGAGAAAAGTTGAGAGGAAGGGCCAATAACCCCCTTTGTTGGAACCAGGTTCGATCAGGGGCTTTGGTGTCATTAACATATTCCATTTCAATTTTATTTAAAAAACCTATTAACAAGACCAACCAGTAAAGAGTTTCCCACGTTTCCCACCTTGACACCTCAACAAAGTGTATAAATGAAATATTATAATTTGGATGAACTTGGTAGCAATTCTTAATAAACCTTCACTCACCAGTTTTCTGTGTACAGTACCCATCTGCATCTCCTGCGTCCAATATTATATTGTTATATCCAATGAATTATACATGTGGAGCACGCGTACACCACCTAATTAGGTGGTGCACGTTAAACGCACCCTGGATTTTATTAAGGTTTTAGCTTTTTGTGGTTTAGGTTTTCTCTTTACATTTGGGTTGTTTCGGTATTGCATTGTGGTTTTTTTAGTCTTATTGAGGTTAGATTTGGGTCAAGTTTATTGTATTGGTGTCTTATTTTGCCTTGTATGCCTCAAAAGCGCTTCTCGGGAATGTTGTACTTTTTTTCCTTCATTAGAGTTTTATCCAGAGGCGGATGTACCGCCTGGCCATCCTAGGCCTGTGCCCAGGCTCTGGCCAAAAAAAAAATTTTTTCTTTGGCCCAGATCATAATTTGGGTAAAAAAAAAAACAAAAAAAGGGCAAATGTAAAGGTAAGGGAAAACTTCAGGGACTACTTCATAAAAAAATTCTGATACCCTAGTCTCTTGTTCACGCACGGGCACGGCTTCACCTCTTGTCCTCTTCCTTCAACGCTTCACGGCACGCACGGCTTCACCACCACGACACCACCAGTTCACCAATTGATCCCTCCACCAAGCAGAAGTAGGTAAAATTTCTTAATTGCTCTGTATCTCTGTGATTTGTGAAAGTGTGAATCGATTGTGCTGTGAATTTGTGCTGGCATTGGTGGGTGGGTGAGGCCGTGAGGGTCTGGAAGACTGGAACTGGGGATTGAGAGAGACAGAGAGTGAGGCGTGGGTGGGTGAGGCTGTTGAAGGAAGGAGCAGATCTTTTGAGCAATACCCATTTGGCCATTTCACTTCTCAGCTTGTAAAACCCATTTTGAGCAGATCTTTTGAGCAATACCCATTTGGGCATTTGGCCGCGTGGCCGCGTGGGTGAGTGAGGCTGTGAGGGGGAGGAGGAAGTGAGCCTTCAATGGCCGTGTGGGTGAGTGAGGGGGAGGAGGAAGTGAGAGGCAGGGAGTGAATCAAGAATTGAAATGGGTATTGTCATTGTCTCATTGAAGCTTGATTTTCAATTTCACGTGGCCGTGTGGTGTGTGTGCAGAGTGAATTGTGAGGCTCAGGTGGTGTGTGTGTGATTTGTGAATCAATTTACAAATAAAAACCATGTGGCAGTGTGTGTGTTGAGTTGTAAATTGTGAAAAAACATATGTACACAATACATGAGGCCGTGTGTGTGTAAATTGTGATGAACTGTACTCATGTACTGATGTTTCTAGACTATAGAAATTGTGCATAAATGTCTAATGTATTGAAGGGTAAGATTTAAGAGACTATTAAATTGTGCTTTCTAGACTATGTAAATTGAAATGTGCATTGAAGGCTATTGAAAATTGTGCTTTTAATTACTCTTTATTGAGTGAGTGGGTAGAGGGAGGTGGTCCTCTTCCCTATTAAGAAAGATTCTAAATGAAAACCCTTATGCTTTCTATGTTCATTGTTATGCTCACCGTTTGCAATTGGTGGTTGTGTCTGTTGCTAGTAGTTGCTCAGCTATTCATGATTTCTTTGAGTACATTTCCTTGATTGTGAACACAGCAAGTTCATCTTGTAAGAGAAGGGATAAATTGAGGGAGTCACAACACCAAGATATTTTGGATCGTCTTGAGAAAGGTGAAATATCTACAGAAGGGGCTTGCACCAATCATCAAATCTCGCTAGACCCGGGGATACTAGATGGGGTTCACATCATATTACCTTGATTCGTTTGGATCAAATGTGGTCTTCTGTGTTAACGGTGCTTAATATAGTTGATGAAGATGGACGCGGACAATCTCAAGCAGCAGGTTTGATATTAAAAATGGAGAGCTTTGAATTTGTTTTCATTTTGAAGCTTATGTTAAAGTTGTTGGGTATCACAAATGAGCTTTCAAAAATCTTGCAACAAAAAGATCTTAATATTGTGCTTGCCATGGAATTAGTTCTTGTTGTTAAAGCTCGGTTGAAGACATTAAGAGATAGTGGTTGGGATGATTTATTTGGTGATGTCCAAGAATTTTGTGGTGATGAATGTATTCCGGTGCCAAATATGGTTAAAGAAATACCGGTTCGGGGTCGTTCAAGGAAACAAGGGAGGACTATCACTAATCTTCACCATTACCGTGCAGAGATTTTTTATGTTGCTATTGACAAAATATGTGTGGAGATGGATCACCGCTTTAGTGAAGGAACTAATAATGTGCTTGATTGCTTCTCATGTCTTGACCCCAAAGACTCTTTCTCCAAGTTTAATGTTGATAAGCTTGCTCATCTTGCTAATATTTATCATGCTGACTTTTCTAATGATGATCGTGGAACAATAAAGGTGCAACTTGCCACTTATGTACTTCAAGTGAAAAGTCATGCTTCCTTTTCTACTTGTGATAATGTTGCAAGTTTGGCTATGAAGATGGTTCAAACTGATAAACATTTATTATTTCCATTGGTCTACAAACTTATTGAGTTGGCTTTGATATTGCCGGTGTCGACAGCATCCGTTGAAAGAGCTTTTTCAGCAATGAAGATTATCAAGTCTAAATTGCGCAACAAGATCAACGATGAGTGGTTCAATGACTTGATGATATGTTACATCGAGCGGGAGATATTCCAGTCACTTAATGACGTTGATATTCTTCGAACATTTGCCGCAAAGAAGACTCGGAGAATGCATTTGCCCCGTGATTTTACTTAGCACACTATTGCTATGTTTCATTTTTTCTTATGTTGTATTGACTTCTTGGATATGTGGTTTATAACTATTTATATATTGTAGTATGTGGATTTGCGCTTTTAAAATGTGCCCAGGCTTCCCAAAATTTCTGGTTCCGCCACTGGTTTTATCCCACTAGGTTTTTCCTAAAAATGTTTTAATGAGGCATATTCCCTGTGGTCTTTGGGGTGGTTTAATTGGTGGGGTTTAGATTTTATCTTATTTATAAGAGAGTTGTTTTTATTAATTTACCTATTCATTATAATATATATATGATTATATATATAATTATATATATATATATTGCTTTTAAAAAAAATTATTGCAAGGCTTAGAGATTATGCATGTTTTGATACACGGCAATAGTGAGATCAAAAGGATCGAATTTGCTTAAGTTATGAAATAAAGTAAGAATTCAACGTGACTTCAACGAACCATTCTATGTATACAACAATTGGTTATGACATTTTCCATGTTAGAGGTCAAAATTATAGTCGATAGTCACAAAAGTTATAAGATGAATAACTTTTGTCTGCTGTGATTTTGATTCACGGTAACTTTCTATTATGAATTCAAACAAACATCCATTAGTTTTCATTATTCCACATGCTAGACAAATTAAAGTTTTAACTTAGCTCATGCTTATCTCTAAAATCTCTCTAATTAACACCAGAGGTGAGGTTTTATATTTTTAATTAGGAAACTATTAGTAATGAATTAAACTATTAATTTCATTCCTTATATTAACTGTTCACTTAGAGATAATATTTTTTTCGCATTGTTTTTTCAAATGGTGCCCTTATAACTTGTGAGAAGAATATATGAGGATAAATAAAATACACTTTCAAAGATAAAAGAAGACTTTTCCTCTGTAACAAATAAAATAAAATAAAAGAGAAGAATAAATAATATTTTTTTAAAAGGTAATAAAATTAATTTATTTCTTAATATGTATGTTTCTTATTTTTCTGAACAACTAATAAGGAATAGAGGTAATATAGCAATACTCCCTCCATTTAAAACGGTTGATGTTTTAGTTTTTCACTATTTTTCAAACAGTCGTGTTTTAAAAATTCAATATCATTATCATTTATCACATTTTCTTCCGTATAAACATTTATTTACTATATTATAACTCTCACCCTAGCTATCACCTCCAATTTATCTTTTGTTTTTTGTCCAAAAAAGACAATGTCTGCAATGCACAAAAATGAAGTAGAATGGCTCGTAAAAGTGGAAGCATGTGCGTCATCGACATTCGCAGGTGCTACCCATAAGCCCATGGTTGTTGCACACTGAACACCATAGAGTGGCCCGTGAAGTGAAACCACGTTGGCCCATGTTGCAAATAGGTTAAACCAAAAACTTACCTTAACATCATATGATACGAATCATTGTCCTATTGCTTGAAATGGTTTACCCATTTTTTATAATCCCATACAATTAGCTATTAAATTGCTTTGCTATAAAGCTATAATGTAGAGGTGATCCAAATCCAATGACTGATGATAAAAAAAAAATTAAAAATAAAGATCCAAATTGTTGATAGATTCTAAAGTCATAACTGCTTTCTCTGTGTGTTTGCCTGTAACTTTGTGATGTTTTCTTCCGATCCTGCATTATGTCTCAAACATGTTTGGCAATTGGCAGGATAAGCTAGAAAGAGGCTGGATGTACGAGAAAAGCCAATTTCAACACATAACATTATTCGGTGGATCCTTGCATGTGTCGTGTTGTTAATGTTGACATTGAAAACGATGGATTGTAAAACAGAGTATTCCCCTGCATATTTCAAAAATCACATTAATTTAAAACTATAGTGGATGGATATAATTCTCTTTTGTTTACCGTCATTTAAGGTGGCTGTTAGGGTGCAAGTGCACTCTAGGTCTTGCACCATACAAGAGCAAAAATTACCCACAGTAGTAGGTAATGTTGGAGCAAAACGGAACAAAGCTTTACTAGTAATCAATATAGAGAGAGAGAAATCAATGGGGGAAAACTTTTCTGTTATTATATTCTGTTATGCATTCAATACACATTGACCCTTATATAGTCAACACATTCTAACAACATTAAGACTAATGATTAAGACATTAATTACTCACTTAATTAATGCCTAACCCTAACTACTAATTTTGTATTAACTTCCAACACCCCCCATAATGCAAAATTCTGGATAGATATAGCAGTAAAAAAACAGCATTAAAAATGCTTAAAAAAACCTACTATCACCATCCATCACTTCACACCCTTAGTAACAACTAAGTATTCTACTGGATGGAAGTAACACCAATTAGTCTCCTAAAATCTTTGAACTTGTCTGCACGTAATGGCTTTGTCAAAATATCTGCAAGCTGTAGGTCAGTACTGCAGTGCTTGATTCTAATCTTCCCTTTGCTGACTTGATCTCTGAGAAAGTGGTACTTGATCTCTATATGCTTGCTGCGTCCATGTGATACAGGGTTCTTGGACAGGTCTATAGCAGATCTATTATCCACCAGTAACTCCACATAATCACCAACACTGATTTGCAACTCAAGAAGCAAAGTATGGAGCCATAATGCTTGACATGCAGCTAAGCAAGCAGAGATGTATTCAGCCTCACATGTTGAGAGAGCAACTACTGATTGCTTCTTAGAACACCAAGAGATAGGAGCACCTGCAAAGGTAAAAATGTACCCCATAGTACTCTTTCGATCCACCAAGTCACCACACCAGTCAGAGTCTGAATAGGCTACAAGTTGTAGCCCAACCTTCTCATCTTGGAATGGAAACAAGATGCCGAATGATAATGTTCCTTTCAGGTACCTCAGAATTCTCTTGGCAGCTATCAAATGAGGATGTCTTGGCTCACTCATAAACCTGCTCACCAAGCCAACACTATATGAAATCTCAGGCCTAGTGTGACAAATGAACCTTAGACTCCCCACCATTTGTCTAAACTCAGTAGCATCAACAAGAGCTTCACTCTCACATTTATCAAGTTTGAGATTCACATCAGCTGGAACCTCTGAAGCATTGCAATCCCACATCTGAAATTTCTTCAAAACTTCCATAACATACTTCCTTTGATACATGAACAACCCTCTGTCAGTTTGCATAAACTCCAAGCCTAGGAAATATGACAAAGCACCAAGATCAGTCATCTCAAATTCTTTCTTCAAATGACTCTTGAGAGTTTCAATCCCTGAGATGCTGCTGCCTGTGATCAGTAAGTCATCCACATATAGGCAGAGAAACAAAGCTCCATGTTCCTGATTTGCTAGAGCTTTAAAATAGAGACCGTGCTCTACTGAGCATTTCAGAAATCCAGACTTGACTAAGAAGGAATCAATCCTTTTGTTCCAAGCTCGAGGGGCTTGGTTTAAGCCATAAAGAGCTTTCTTGAGTTTGAGTACCTTGTCTTCACTTTCTTTTAAAACAAAACCAGGAGGTTGCACTACAAACACCTCTTCTTCTAGTGGACCATTTAGAAAAGTTGATTTGACATCTAACTGCCAAAGAGTCCACTTCTTCCAAGTTGCCAATGCTACTAACAATCTCACTGTCTCTAACCTAGCCACTGGTGCAAAGACTTCAGAGTAATCAAGGCCTTCTTTTTGCATGAAACCTCTGGCAACTAACCTGGCCTTGTGCTTTGCAATAGTGCCATCAGGTCTAAGTTTGGTCTTAAAGACCCATTTAACAGTAATGGGAACCTTGTGAGCAGGCAGTGAAACAAGTTCCCAGGTATCATTCTTCTCAATGGATTTCAGTTCCTCTTTCATAGCCTCTTTCCATACTTGACTAGAGAGAGCTTCTTCAAAGCTAACTGGTTCAGAATCAGCTAACATGGCTATAGATTGCATAAGATCTCCCTCATCATTAATAGTATCATCAGTGAACAGTTGATATTCCCTGAGATGTGGAGGGAGGCTTCTCAGTCTTGATGGTCTATTATTCAAAGATGGAGGAGTAACTGGAGGAGCCCCTGGTTGTTGTACTGGAGCCACTTGAGATGCAGGTTGTTGTATCTCATGATCTTCTTCCCAGTCAAGTAATATACTTGTCATAGTGGGGGACAACTCTTTCAAATCCTTCCATGAGCTGGCTTCATCAAAGTACACATCCCTGCTGAATAAGACTTGATTTGTCTTGGGATTGTATAGTTTATAGGAACCTGTAGAGTTGTAGCCCACAAACACCAGAGCCTCACTTTTATCATCCAGTTTCTGTCTTCTTTGATTAGGAATATGCCTATAGCAAAGAGAGCCAAATATTCTGAAGTGTGTCACTGAAGGCTTCACTCCTGACCATGCTTTTTCTGGAACCATGTCTTGAACTCTCTTGGTAGGGCATCTATTGAGAACATATACAGCTGTAGACACAGCTTCACCCCAGAAGCTATGAGGAAGAGATTTGGTTTTCAACATGCTATGAACCATATTCAGGATAGTTCTATTTCTCCTTTCTGCAATCCCATTGTGTTGAGGGGTATAAGGAGTTGTTATCTCATGAACAATTCCTTCTTCTTTGCAGAAAATGCTCATCTCTCCTGAAGTGAATTCACCACCACCATCAGTCCTAAGAACTTTAATAACCTTCTCAGATTGCTTCTCAGCTAGACTCTTGAATTCTTTGAATATAGAAAACACTTCACTCTTCAGTTTGATGAGATACACCCAAATCTTTCTACTCCAATCATCAACAAAGGACACAAAGTATCTACTTCCACCAAATGATGGTACTGGGAAAGGGCCACACACATCTGAGTAGACAATATCCAAAAGTCCATTTGCTCTTGAGGGTGTGAAATCGCTAAAAGAAGTTCTCGGTTGCTTGCTGATCAAGCAACAATCACACACTTTACTAGGATTCTGAATTGGAGGTAAACCTTTTACTAAGTTCTTTGATCTCATCATAGTCAGGTCTTTAAAATTCAAATGTCCAAATCTCCAATGCCATAACCAGGCATCTTCAGTTAAAACTGAGGCATTTAGACATTGAGATTCAAAAGCCTTGAGTTGAACATGGAAGGTTCTATTTGAGGACAGTTTTGTTCTCAAAATCTTTCTACCTGAAGGATCAAAAATTTCCAGGAACTTCTTCTTCATGCTGATATCAAAATCCTTCTCAACTAGCTGCCCCAAACTAATCAGGTTGCTAGTCATGCTAGGAACATACCATACTTCGGCTAACAACACTTGTTGACCCTTTTTATCACTGAACATGATATCACCCATACCCTCAGCATTCAACATTCTACCATCAGCAAATCTAACACTACTTTTCCTATTCTCATCAAAGTTTATCAACCAATCTCTATGACCAGTCATATGATTTGAGCAACCAGAATCTAAACACCACTTATCATCACCATCTAGCACTGTACTAGTTACCATCATTAACAAGAGTGGTGTTTCAATAGAGTTTACCTCATGGTCTTCTCGTGCAAGATTTGCTTCATCATGATGTTTGTCTTTGCGATTTTCACCATGTCCAGGAGGTGCCTTGCATTCAGATGAGAGATGACCAATCTTATTGCAATTGAAACACCGAATTTTCTTTCTATCAAACTTCCTTCTTCCTCCACGCCAATTGCTGGAGCTGCCCCTTTTCCCAGATTCTTCATCATCAGGATTGTGTTCAACCTTGTCCTGATCCTGATTCTTTGAGTTGCCGTTCTTGGAATCATTCTTGGTATCTCTACCTTTACCACGACCACTCTTGTATCCACCCTGAAACTACCTCCTTTCTTGGGAGCTTGAGCCTGCAGTGCTTGATCCTGAGGCTTGTTAGTGGACCTCTCCATGAGCCTCAGCTCATGTGCTTCAAGAGAACCCTGAAGATCCTCTATTTTCAGAGTGTCGAGCTTTCTTGATTCTTCAATCGCAACAACAATGTGATCGAAGTTGGGGGTTAGGGTTCGCAGAATCTTTTCAACAATGATCTGATCCGTAATCGATTCTCCATTGGCTTTCATCGCATTTGTGTGAGTGATTACTCGATTGAAAAACTGAGCAACCTTCTCATTCGTTTCCATCTGCATCAATTCATACTGTCTCCTCATCGTTTGCAACCGAACCTTCTTCAATTGCTCAGCCCCTTCGTTGCATGTTTCCAGAATCGTCCATGCTTCCTTTGAAGATTTTGCCATCGAAATCTTCTCGAAGTGAGCTTCATCAACACCTTGATGAAGAAGACAAGTAGCTTTGAAATCCTTCCGTTTATTCTCCTTATGCGCAGCGGTTTGTGCCTCAGTGGGTGCCTCTCCAAGAACAGGGAACCCATTCTCAACAATCTCCAGAACTTCTTGGAAACCCATAATCGCCTTCATCTGAACGCTCCACCTCTTCCAATTTTTCCCATTCAGAACTGGGAGATTCGCCGGAAAGCCAGTGTTCGTGGTGGTCATCGTGTAGCAAAGAACCCAAGTCGATGATCGAACCAACAGTGAAGCGAGAACGTGAGAGACGTAGAATGACGGCGCAACGACGACCACCGTGAGGAGCGCCGGAACGGAATGGTGCGTCGTCGTCAGGCCAGGAAGGTTGGGCTCTGAATACCAGTTTGTTGGAGCAAAACGGAACAAAGCTTTACTAGTAATCAATACAGAGAGAGAGAAATCAATGGGGGAAAACTTTTCTGTTATTGTATTCTGTTATGCATTCAATACACATTGACCCTTATATAGTCAACACATTCTAACAACATTAAGACTAATGATTAAGGCATTAATTACTCACTTAATTAATGCCTAACCCTAACTACTAATTTTGTATTAACTTCCAACAGGTAAGATGACTTGTTGATTAAAAAAATAAAAAAAGCAAGATTACTATAATATCCTTTATTTTCTTTATTTTCTCTATGCTCTCCCCACCCACACTTGCAATTCTCATTGGCCGGCAAACCTCTACATCTGATATTTCATCTCCTTCTCTATCTAATCCTCTAACCTGTTCACCTAAGTCTGTAACAACAATGATCTAGAAATTAAGAAAAAAAACACATGAACAAGAAAACTATATTAGATCTAAAACCTACCTAAATTGAAACAGGAGAGAAATTTACAGAACGTAAAATTGGAATGAGATCTGCTATTCTTCCTTCTTCTTCCATTGAAATCCCCAATTTTAATCGGAACCCAGGTCCAACCTCGTTATGTACTTTATTGAAATCCCCAAATTTTCTCCACTGATCGAAACATGCTGCTATGCTTCCTTCTTCTTCCATCGGAACCCAGGTCCAACCTCGTCGCCATAACCACCATAGTAACCCAGGTCCTAATCAAAACCCCATCTCTCAAACCTAAGGATTCAATCCTGTATAAAGCATCTTTGATTCCTCCGTCAACATCTCTTTTTGCTATTCATCTGCAAAATACAACATGACTGACTTGCAATCATTAAGGTGGTGGTCGGAACTTGGGTCCTCCAAGATCAGAGTTGGAATCTGCTAAAATCTAGGGTTAAGATTGGCAGGGAAAAGGGGAAATTGATGGTGGGTTATTGGAGTGATTTCTCCTTGCTCCTCTTCGATCGGTGCTTCATGGCGACCAACTTCAGCCACCTCCTCATTTAAACGACCCAAAACTCCACCTCCTCCGGCCACCACTCCAGCCACCTCCCCATTTAAACGACCAACTTCCTCCACCGTCCAACCCACCCATCCGGCCACCACCCTCCTCCTCCTCCCATCGAAATCAGATATGGGTCGCAAACCCTTCTCCATGTCCCTCGCCCCTTCTGCTCATCAAAATCCAAATATCCTTCCTCACCTTCATAGCAACTGCACCAAACCTTACCATCTCTGGCCCATTTTTCTTCAGATGATGGTTGTCATTTTTGTACAAGTTCTGTATTTCAAAATTTGGCAGTGGATATTAAGGGAAAAGAGGAAATTGGTGGGATCTGATTTTCTTACTTTGCTTGTGTTGAGACGATGATGGGATCTACTGCAATATACCTAGACTTTTCCTTGTATGTTATTGTGATTTGGGAGGTTGCTGATGATGGTTATGGAAAAAAACAAAAATCCAGACCAAAAATTTCACAAATCGTTGGTTGATCTGTGTTAATTTGAATTGTTTGTTATCAGCAACCTTACAGAAAGTCCGGCGACGGTGATGGGTTGGCCGTGGTGACAACGGTGGAGATTCGTCGGTTGGGGGTGGCTGAGCAGCACCGCCAGACCAAGAAAAGAAAGAGAGAAGGGTAGGGGTGAGGGCATTAGAGTCAAAATCAATTTTTAATTAAAATAAATATAAATTCAATATTACCTGTCTAACAAGTTACAAGTATGGTATCTTAATGGAATATCTCATTTCTGTGGTTGTAAAGATGTTTTGCACCGGTGCATGACCCACACCCTATTGCACCTTATCCTCATTTAAATATGTAGATTCACACAGAAATTCATCATTTATTCCTTAAGTAAATAATTTGAGCTATCCATCTCGACTTTTATAAATAAAATAATTTATTGGTCAATAGTGCTTTAACTGAGACGAGATATTAGTTCACACCTATTTACTGTGATTTGTGAGGATGCTTTGATCAAATAAAACATAAGCTAGCAAGAGATGAACCTTTTTGCAAGAGCAAAATGTATTAAGGGATCAACACCATCCAATATGTTTTTGTGGTGATAAAGATTTTAATTATTTGATATGATCTCCACTAGGGAAGTTAAAGTGCTATATATCTGGCTAAAGAGCCAGATGTGCAGTTTGACTGCAAGTTTGAACGCTGTTCTGTGTCACGTGATATCTTTTCTGGTAAGATGCACCACTTGGTATATAGTGTAATTCCAATGGAATCCCATGCATACCTGATTCAACAGGGAGTACCAATTATTGTCTATTTTTCATTTTTTCCAAGGTCTCAGATTTCCTTTTACCACTATACAATGTAACTGTAACAAATCAAATAGGCATCAAATAAAGCAGCTATTATTCATTTATTCCACATATTATGTGATGGATTTTTTTATAGGCAAATGTTAGTGATTAGTTGTTAGTAAATTAGAAAATTCCTTCAAATTTCTCTTTCAGGAATCGAACCCTGAACCTTCCCCTTCCCAATCCTTATGTCCCCTAACTCTTACCACTTGAGCTAATGTGATAAGGATACATCTACGTTGTGCTCAGTTGTGAACATGGCACATACTACCACCGTGCATCCAAGCCTTCATTCACAATAATGCCAATACAAATGCTCATAGTTTTATTTCTGTATGAACAAATAAATATAGACAATAATGTCATTGTTTGGCATGAGTCTGGCCAAGGGAAGCATGCAATACGTACTATATATTTTTCAATAGATAAATTAATTAAAGTTGCTGTTATATATGATACAATTTTTAATAAAAATGCTTGGAAGCAAAGTGATTTGGTTCTCTTTGTTTAGGGCTAGAATGGGTCGTGTCAGGAATGGTATATATCATATATGGCATGTGAAAGTTGGACCCTACCATGTAGAGACGATTTTGAAAGTGCCAGCTTATTTAGGGAGCAAGAGGGTACTTAAAAGAAGAAATGGATCGAATTGGAGAACATGGACGGCAAAAAGAAAGAACTAGGATTGACCCAATTCTACCATGGTTGGTACTTTTCAATGAAATCTCACTTGTTTGTCAGCTTGCAACTGCTACATGCGCTGGACACCAAACCATTCCCCATTACAAATTTTCTAAGAGGATATATTCGACCGATAGAGTAAAGTGCAAGTACCAATTAATATAAATTAAAATGATATGCATGACATAATGGATTCTAATGTGCATAATATTGTTATGACTCTATTTGATTTTCATTTCACATGGTTACTAATTTCACACTTTATATATTTTGCTATACACATACAATCCCACATAATTAACCTGATTAATTAAGAAATATTTGCCAATTTATTGGTTAAAATAACTTTTTAAGAGTCCAAGGAATTCAGCAAGCAAAAAACTTAGTTGGTTCCTTAATGAAAAGATGATTAAGGAACACCGATGGTGACGGTAGGGCGGTGGTGATCGGGTGGTGGCGGCAACACCGGTGGCGGTGGTGGGGCCAATGATGGTGTAAGTTGGCAGCAGTGGAGGGTGGTGGTGATGATGACTTTTACGTCACAACCTTATCATGCTTTATCCATCACCCACATGATGGATTAAATAATACGTTATTTTAATGTATAAGGAGACTTTGATGGATAAGCTTATACAATACAATGTCATCACCAAATAATGGATAAACTCATAATGTATTGTATAAGGATATACTATTATGCCTAATACAGCGTGTCAAACGAGCCCTTAGTTGGTTCCTTAATGAAAAGATGATTATTTGAGAAAGAGATTTTATTCATCAAATAAAGCGTGGTAAAGGCATGTGTCGGGGTGGATTCAATCACGTCTCACTAAGCATATTGCTTTTCTAAATTATGGTTTCTTCGTCAATTTCTTAGTCTAATTGGCACAAAGACTTGTTTTCTAACACATACTTGCTGACCCCACACTTTAACTGTAATCTGTATATTCTAGGTAGTGGTCCATTTAAGATTTCTTCCCTGAAAACTTAGATATTTCGTGAATATTGTATCTATACAATTTATCCTAAGTTTTTGGTATGTCATTTGCCTAAAATCAAAAGGCTTAATTGTAACTTTGGTCCTTGACGTTTACCAATTCCACGATTTTAGTCCCTCACCTAATTTAATTACACAGATGGTCCCTGACTTTGCTTGCAGTCTGCAACATTGGTCCTACCGTTTGTTTGTTAATGGAGGAGGTTTACGTGGATGGTCACTTA
Source organism: Lotus japonicus (assembly GCF_012489685.1). Taxonomy (NCBI): domain Eukaryota; kingdom Viridiplantae; phylum Streptophyta; class Magnoliopsida; order Fabales; family Fabaceae; genus Lotus; species Lotus japonicus. The sequence continues at coordinate 12,031,289 of NC_080041.1, read as the reverse complement.
GTTGATGTGGAAGTTGAATTGGAGAGAGAAAGAGACCAGCAACTGATTCAACCTTCTTCCTCGCCTCTAGGTACTCGTTCGTTCTTTATCTCTTCCCTTTTCGCTAAATCTCAAGCTTCGAAACATCTTCCTCACGGTGCTCTGTTTTTTAAGGAGGAAGAGGGTAGAAGATGACTGTTGCAGGTCTCACGTGCTTCCCTCTCTCTTCAGTCCTTCTTTCTCTCTTCAATTGGACATCCACGTAAGCCTCCTCCGTTAACAAATAAAGGACATGACCAACATTGCAGACGGGCAGCAAAGTAAGGGACCATCCGTGTAATTAAATTAGGTGGGGGACTAAAATTGTGGAATTGGTAAACGTCAGGGACCAAAGTTGCAATTAAGCCAAATCAAAATTTCTAGATCTACTCTAATCAACTCTTGCGTGCATTTTTTTTCAAGATTCCTTGAATGATATGCATTTTTTTCATGATTCCCTTGAATGATGTGCATAATCTGAAATTAGAAAAATCGAAATAATGTACTATCAAAAATTATTAAACCAGTGATTAAGGGTCATAGATCATGTCAATCAATTCCACTGTCCTTTAATCTTGTACTAATCGGATTATTTCACATTAGCAATGTAGTGTTAATCCATTGATTGCCTCTTTCACTCCCTTTGTCTCTACATATTATTATTATTATTATTATTATTATTATGTTAATTTGTTTTCATACCAAATTGACTTCTACTCCTAATTGTTTTACCTTCTTTACTAACCGAGCTTATGTCATTCCAGAGCCCAGGCTTGAGATGATTGGCACAATTAAGAGAGATGGAGGCCTTTACAAGCTTGTGTCGCATTCATATGTACCACTTTAACATACAATTCATTGCCTTCTGACACACTTTTTCATACTCCTCCTTCTTGTTCATATGGTTCTTTTATTTATTTTTTATAGATTAAGGGGTCAAGCCCAGAAAAACAAATTACGTAACTACGTAAGTCTAGGGTAAGAGACCCTATTCACATCATCTCTTAACAGAGAAAACATTGAGTGAGGAACACATTGACTACTAAAATCAAAACACTGCATATTATGCCCAAGACCAACCAAATGATCAGCACATTTGTTGGTTTCTTCTCTAAAGACCAAGTGGAGGTGCACATCCCAATCCAAACCAGCTTTAACAGAAATTGCTTGCACCAGATCAGCACAAGGATGATGAAGGGTGGAGCATCTAATGGTAATCAGATCTAGTTTAGATGGTTCTGTTCTTAGAACTGAACACCTATGGCATTATAGACTAAAAGCTTGTTCTGAAGTTTTGTCGTGGCGAGCTCGACTTAGAGCTTTGAGGAAAATCTAGTAAAATGAGATAGTCATGAGCAGTGTTTTAAAACTCGGCTCGGTCATTGACTCGGTGGGGGTACCGAGTTAATGGGTCACTGGTCGGACCAGTGAGTCATTGGGTCGAATGCTTGACTCGGTGTATATTAAAAAATTATAAAAAAATCCTTGCACTGTGAAGTTAAGTTATAGATAATAGAAAACGTGACTATTTTATCAAATAACTTCATGGTACAGTGGTAAAAGCTTTGCTATATTACCTTCAGATCCCGTTTTCAAATCCCATTGGCACCACTTTTTAATATAATTACACATTTTTGACTCTGTTGTTGTCATAATATGGGGAAAAAAATTGAAAAGCCCACTCCAATCAAGCTACTGTAAAACAAAAACGTAAGGCCCAGTGTAATCAAATTAATGTGGGCAGAGTTTAGAAAAAAAATGCAAGGCCCATTAACAGAATGAAAGAAAATAATTAAAATAAATAAAATGGGTGACTCGCCGGTCTAATGAAAAACCGGTCGAGTCACCGAGTTAACCATTGAACCGGCCGGTTCAAACCGGTTCAAAACGAGCTGCTGCACAACCGATCCGTTCAGAGGCTCGGACCGGCCGGTCCGACGTCATGAGTCAGGTTATTAGTTAGGAACATCCACAAAGCTAGACATGAGTCAAAGAGTTAAATGATTCTTTGACCTAATTTGAGAAGAAGAAGACAAGTAGAGTCGAGTCGGTTTTATTAAATTTAAAGCCAAAAATGACAACATGAATTTAGTTTTCTTATGATGCGGAGAAATTACCTATAAAAGTAGTTGCTAATTCTCTATATATGCAAAAGGCCATTATCATGGATCATTATATCAATTTTGGAAATTAATAAAGCTCCAATATTGAATCTTATCCATATGCAGGTGCTCAGATGGATGGTATCAACTCCCTTCACTTCATTTTCCAAGCAAACAAAATGGCAATCTTCATTTAATTTGAAAATGTATATAAACTTCCACATAATGACCCCACCATCACTCAAATTTACATAAAGCCCTCATAACAAGGTCAGCATCAACGACAGATCTAGGCACAACTAGGGGTGTACAAGACCCGGCCCTACCCGCCAACCCGTCCCGACCCAAGCCTTTAGGGCCGGGTTCAACCCGGGCCGATCATTAAAAGAGACCGGGTTCGGGTTGATCTTTGAGTTACCCGACTTCGGGTAGGGTCGGGTTCGGGTTGACACTCGGGTCACCCGGCCCGTCCCACATATATATTTTATAAAATTTTAATTTGTTATAATGATTAAAATGTGATACATGATGCTCAAATTTATCTTACCATGTAGATGAAATTAAAATGTTTAACATTTACCTTATGAATTAAATAAACGTTGGTCAAACTATGAACACTTTCATGCTCTAATAAGAGAAAATCATGTGTGTGTATTATGCATATGTGAGACAAGTGGAGAAATGATCAAACAAAATGTAAACCTCTTAAGTACAATAGATTATGAAAGAATTGGATCCTTTCAAGTTATTTCTTCTAAAAAATAGTTCCAACTTATAACTCTTTTAGTATATTATTATCTTTAAATATTACAATTAGTATCAAATAGTCTTAAACTTATTGTCCCTCGGGCCAACCCGGTCCCGTCCTACATAGACCCGTCCTAAATTGGACCCGCATAATGTCGGGTTGCTTCGGGTCTAGGGACGAGTTAGGGTCTATGAATTGGCCCGATCAATATTTAGGGTCGGGTTAGGGTTAACCAAAACCCGTCCCAACCCGTCCCTTGTACACTCCTAGGCACAACCACAAGAGAAACAACATTAGGAATAATTTAAAACAAGAGTCAGAGGCTTAAGAATTTCTAAAGTGAATCTAGCCAAAGCCCAAGAATTTCACTAGAACCAAATATGGACAAAAAAAAGTAATGGAGTTGGGTGGAGTTAGGTGAGTGAATAGTAATTTCCTAAATTGACCACAAATTTAAATAGTTTGAAATTTGATTTGCTAAAATATACTATCCTACTATAATCAATCCATGCCAAGAGGAAGAATCAGAAGCTGTAAAATTCCCATCTCCCCATAATCGAAAGCATGTCTTTGCCGCTTAATTAATTTAAAGATTTTCTTTCAAAAAAAAAATAATTAATTTAAAGATTCAAGTTTAGTAGTGTGTGATAGAGAGGACAAATGGCAGGTGGGTTGCATGCAAGGACAAATGTCCCAACCACTGGCCCATTGTTCCAGTTTCCAGTTGTTTGCAATTTCAACATCTCCCAATGTCTCACCAAAATATTTTGAGAAATACAAACGATAATTATTTCAATTTTTAGGTTCTCCCTCACCACTCTGTAATTTTACACCACTTATTTTGACTAGTTGTAGTAAGTTTATACATTTTTTTTTATAAAATAAACATTATTAAAAACTTGTTATATATTAATTCTTTTAAATAATATATGTTGACTTGTTATAATAAGGTAAATGTACGTGGCGTAAAATTACACCACTTAAAAAATAGCACATATTATAGGTCACCGCTATTTTATCAGTACACTATTTTAGTTAGTTAAAATTTATGTAAGTTTTGTTAAATTGAAAAAATGACCTTATTTAATTAATCAAATAAAAAGTATTTAAGTGAGTGTTCAAAAAAGTGATTTGCTGAGATATTTTAAATAATTTTTATTTCAATCTTAACTAAATTTCTTCGGTAATTGTGAAACTAAACTCTCAACCTTATCAGTACATTAAGAATATTGTTGATGGTAAGAGCTTAGATAACAGTTGAAAAACATATGAGTTGAAGAGTTGAAGATTCAATAATCAAATCATTGAGGAAAAATTTGACCGATTAAAAAAGAGTATGTTCCGTTTCAAATTCAACACTACTCGACATGGTTCTATCTTTCCGAGAGTAATTACTTATTACTTCAATTTAACGTGAATTTCTACTAGTTTCGAATTGACTTGAATTTTCCAAACACACGCATGCTAAGCAATAGAGAACGATGACAGAGTTTGGGCATGTTTGAAAAACTCATCCGGGATCCACGTTTTGCCCGATCCACGTTTTCAGAAGTAAGAAATAGTTGCTTTTTTTATTTCTAGATCTACGTTTGATCTCTCGAGATTTGAAATCAAACACACACACTTTATCCATTCATAAAAAGTTGAAAATCAAAGTTTTCATCACTCACGTCAAAGATAAAGTGTTGAACCACTGAACGAACAAACCATTTAGAAATATTTTTGATTTTGAAGTGTCGAAGGGGACCCTATAACCATAATAAAAGCAACTTGTCCTCAACATTCTTCTATCCTCCAACTCACTTGTATTCTACTACACTGTATCCCCTCTTTCTCTCTCTCTCATGCTTTTCTTTTTCCTTTCTTCCCTGCTCTCTCTGCTGGGTCCCTTAGCCTGCTAACACAGCACATTCACACTCTTCACAGCTGGATCATTATTAAATCAAACTTCCTCAACCAGCAACAACAATAAACTTCATCTTCCTCGTTCATCTCATAACGGCTTCACTCTCTCTCTCTAAACCCTCTCTCTCTCTAAACCCCGTTTTCTCTGGTTTCCCTCTCCGATGGCTAAACCTACAGAAGATGCTGAGCTCGATGCTGAGTTGGACGCCGCGTTCGGCTTCCCTTCTGAGTTCCCCTACGAGTTTGACTCGTTCGGAGCTGAACCGGTTGACTCGAATGAGACAGAGAACAGCGACGAGGAGGAGGATTTCTTCGCCGGCTTGACTCGCCGGCTGAGTCACGAAACTCGGAAGCAGCAGCAACTCACTGTTCCCATGGCTGAGGTAAGCAAGCACTTTGGAGCTTTCTTCTTTCTCTTTGATTCATAGTTCAAACGCTCACTTTCGGTTTTTCTTCTTGGTTCTTACAGAGTAAGGACAAGACTCAGCAAGCCATGGCTGGCTCGCCTCAGTCTACGCTCAGCGGGATCGGAGGCTGGTCTGGTTGGAGCGACGGAAGCCCAAACGGGTCGACCCGGGTACCGTCGCCGACGACGACGTCGCTGTCTGAAAACGACGCCTGGGATGTGTTGTCCGCCGCCGCGGGGCAGGTGGCAAGGTTGAAGATCACCGGCGAGGCTTCCGGGCTTGATTTCCAAAACAGAGGACAACTGGGTAGCAGTGGCGGCGGCGGCGGCGGTAGTAGAAGTGCCTTTCCCCCACCCATTGCGGTGGGGAATCGCCACACACCGTTGAATCTCTCTCAGGTGAGAATCACCTTCCAACTGTTTGTGAAAATGCATACATGAACCTGCATGTGAAAAATAGCCTTATTTCCCTTCATGGGTTTGTGTTTTCTCACGTCATTAATGGTGTTTTATTGTTTTTTTGGGGTTTTTGTTTGTAGATTCAGTACCAGCAGGTGGAGAAGACGCAGCCACAGTGTGGTTCTGTGTGGGGAAGACAAGCCAAGAGCACCACCACCTGGTCAACTCAGCAGGTTCAGGTTCAGAACAGAGTGCGTGATTTGGGGTATGGCTATGAGAATGCAAAATGCGTGCGCCCTTTGCCTCGTTCTTCATGGCACCCACTTCAGGTCAAGCTTCAAAACCACCAGCCACCGTTTGGCGGATCCGGGTCAGGGTCACGACCCGGGTCACAGGGTGGATCTGGTGTGAAAAGGGGTTGTGCTGGAACAGGGGTGTTCTTACCTCGACAATATGGGGCCCCTCCTCCGGAATCTTGCAAGAAAACAAGTAAAATTCACCACCACCAATTTTGTTTCTTTAATGTTTTTTTTCTTAATAGTCTCTTTTGTTAACTTTTGTTTGTCTTTTATTTCAGATTGTGCACCTGTTCTGGTTCCAGCTAAGGTGATCCATGCTCTGAACATGAACATGAACATTGATGAACTTAATGCTGCTAGACAACCACGCCTCTTGAATGATCTTGGTGTGGATTATGGTGAGTGAGTGAGTGAATCTCTAGTCAATTGAAAAAATAACTTGTTTGTATTTTGTGTGTGATTTTGGTGTTATTTTCTTGCAGATGCTTTGATTGCAAGAAGGAATGCTATTCTCATGCAGCAGAGATTAATCTTGCAGCGAAAAGAGGCTGCGAGCTATGAAATTCGCTTGCCTCAGGAATGGACTTACTAACTCCATTGATGATACTTCAAAACAAGATTCAATTCCTTTAGTAGTGAAGCTATTAGTATTAGGGTTGTGGTAGGAAATTTTAGCAATTTAGCTTATTTTTTCACTATTAATATATGAAGATGATGATGAAGAATGTGTTTGGGCTAGTTTAGTTGCAATAAATCATCCGGTTTTTGTGAGATGCAGCTTTTGGGACCTGTTTGTTAGATGGAGAAACAGTGAACTGAAATATAGTAGTTAGGGTTGATTATTGATATAATAATTATTGTTTGTAATAAGGTTAGGGGGTCGTTTTCTTCCATTTTGAATCATGTTGGTGGAAGAAGGGTAAAGTGCTTTATGTTAGAATTAGCAAAGGAAAAAGTGTTGAAAGATTGCCCATAAGTCTTTGTAGAAGCTCTTGCTGGTTAAAGAATAGTATGTAATAAGTTATGCTATTTGTAGTAATGATACTCTTGTGTAATTGCCCATGATGCTCCTTACTGTTTGTTCTCCTTTTCCCATTTCACCATAATGTTCCTACATCTAAAGCCAATTTGTTCATTATGTTTTGGAATTTATGACTCTTGGCAAAAGCAATTATATGTTGTTTATATACATATCTAATAAAGACCTTAAATTAATTTATTGAATAATGTCTTAATCAACCAATGTTAGTAGGTTAGTGAGAAAGTGAGAGACTGGTAAAATGGTTAAATTTCTCATTTGAAATCCCCATTGAAAGAGACTGGTTTGGTTTCAAGATTTTTTCCAAACCATAAAAACAAATATGCAGGCTTTGCTTGCTGAGCTGAGTTGGCAGATTGATGGATATGGATTGTGTGAGAATGAAAATTGTGTGTACGTTTGGTTTGATGGGGTTCAATCAGAAACAGTAGGCACAGTGTGTGGGGCCCTCTGTCTCGGGTACTGCCCCCAATATCCCTCTGTTCTCCCGCTCTTTTTTCCCTCTAGGAAGCAAGCCCCAAGACTAGTCATTTTGAAACTTGTGATCTGATTTTGGAGCATAGCATCTTACTTTTTGCATATTGACTTGGTCAAACTTTTGAAAAAGATTAAACTAGGATATGATAGTATATTTGTTATCATGTTATGTTAAAAACAAAAATGTTTTAGTGCTGGCTAGTTGTATATGTTCTGTACTAGGACAAGCTTACGTAAGAGAAAGACAAAAAGTAAACCCTAGCAGAGCACTAAAATAGCAAAACTACCATAAAAGGAATATTCTCATTAATGCTGAAAAGTTGGTTTCGTACAAGTGGATGACCTCCCCTTTTATAGAGGGGGTGGTCATGATATGGACCTTTCCTATATTTGGGCCTGACAATCAGGGCCCAAATCCCTGTACATATAAGACAAATCCAAAGGAATCTTCCAGCTGGCTTGTGGGTCCATCATCTAAGGGAGGGCAATGAAGCTCGTTGTGTCACACTTCCCGCCATGGCTATCTTTAATGGTTTATTGTTCATTTTGGGCGGGACATAATCTTCTTTATGTCCCGCCCAGTCCACATGCCCCCAAGACATGAGACTCGAGTAAAGAGTCGAAATGTCTTCATCATGTTACCTAGTAGCTCGCCTCTATTGTTTATTCGTTCATCGCCATTTTGCTTTCGTTGTTACATCGCCATTTTCACGCTTCGCCACCTTTGTTGCCGTTTCAAAGATATGTCGCCATTAATCATAACCGTCAATCACATCTTTTCAACTGACGCACGTATCCTTGTTTTCCGGGATTTCGTCATCATTTGTTATAAATGCAATTTTCAGTTGTGCGTCTCGAGGAGTAATGTCTTTTCGCTTCCTACCTTTTCGAATTTCAAATCCCACAAACCCACGATCTTCCCCCACTCATTCTCTCTCCTCCTTTTTCTCTATAAAAACCCCTTTTCACTTTTCATTTTTCACTTTCTTAAAACTTTTGTTCTGAAAACCTTTTCACCGCAGCTTTCATTCTCTTCTTTGAACTCCGGTGAACCTTTTCTTCCTCCGGCCGTCGTCATTGCGCGGTGCTCCCCTATCGCCGACGTTCTCCTTTCTCAAATCCACAGTTCTTCCCCTGGTTAGTTTTTCTCTTTCTTGAGATTCTTCGTTTACTTCTTTTTTCTCTGACTCTGTTCATCTTCTTTCTTCTTTTGACTCTGTTCATCTTCTTTTTACTTTTAGTTTGTTCATCTTCTTTCTTCTGTTTATGAAACTGCCTCGCATGTCTTTACCAAACGCTAGCCTTTCTTCCCTAGAACTTTCTTCACCCTCCACGGAGGAGGAAGTTGTCGCCCCCTCTATAATTGAAATTCACTCCTCGCCTTCTACCCATGATGATTCCGGTCCCGCCGGCTCTGTAGACTCAATTCTCTCCTCTAATGGAGATTTGTCTTCACCTGAATGACGCTCTGACGTGCATTTAGTTGAAGATAAATGTCTGTTGCGTTCTATCTGGAGCAGCGTTGGGAGCATTAATTCGCTTCGAATATCTGCTCAAGGGTTCACGAAGATAAATCCCGCCACCTCGAATAATGAAGATCATCTGTTGAATGTCCTCCCATGTGGCGAAGATGACTGTGTTCTGTTGCGCAAAGAACCAGCCGATGAATCGCCCGATTTCTTCTTTGTTTATGGCTATTTCTTCTTAGACTTGAACATCAAACTTCCTTTCTCGCCGTTTATATGTCACGTTCTTTCTTTTCTGAATGTGGCGCCTTGCCAACTCCAGCCCAACGCCTGGGGTTTTCTCCGCTGCTTTGAAATTCTTTGTGAACACTTGAGTTTCACTCCAACCTATCCTTTGTTCTTCCTTTTCTATAAATCAGTCACCACTAAACCTACTTCTGTGAAATGGGTTCCACTATTAGCCCGTAAGAACATGAGTCGGTTCACCGCCCTTAAAAGCCATTACAAAGTATGGCAGAAGAAATACTTTAAAGTTATGGAGTCGCCCGAAATAAAGAACTTGTTCCGAGATTCCGACAATAACCCTCTCTTCCCTTTTTACTGGACAAAGAACCCTCGCCGAAAAATATCCGTTTCATACGACGCCTTGGATGAATCTGAACAAGGCGTCGCCGATTACCTCCGCACACTACCAGTAATTTCTGGTCACGACTTGATTGAGGCGTCGAAATCCGGCACTTTAAATCAATTTTTTAGTAAGTTTATAATCTTTGTACGTAACTTCTTTTTCTTTTTGTTCATGTATCTCATCTAATTGGTGTTTTCCATACAGCTACGATGGGAAAAAGCAAGGTTGACGCGAACCCAATCAAGATGAAGGAATACCTCGCCCAGTCTGCTGCGGCGGCGAAGAAGAGGGCCGCCGAAACAGAACAGAAGAAGAAGAATGAAGGTACTTCGGGTTCTGACAACGTCAGGGACCCTAAACGTCAAAAAACTTCAGGTGCTGCTGGTGGTAAGCCTCTCCACCAATCGACTCTCGATCCAAAAAGTCATCCAACTGAGAAAAAGAAGGGACATGACAATGTCCCGCCCCCTCAACAAGATTCAAGCGCGCTGATCAACCGCCCACCAACTCCATTTGGCCAGGTTGGCCCTAGTTCAGCCATTGGTGGCGAGGCTCCTCCCCCTTTGCTAAGTTTGAATGATCCTCACTTCAACGGGCTGGATTTTATGACCCGTACCTTTGACAACCGGATCCAAAAGGATGTTTCGGGTCAAGGTCCCCCCAACATTGCTTCTTTGGCGATCCATCACGCCCTTTCTGCCGCCAGCACTGTGGCGGGAATAGCTCAGTGTATAAAGGAGATGATCTCAGCCAAGAACCGTTTTGAGAAGAAGGCAGCTGATTACAAGACAGTCTATGAGCGGGCTAAAACTGATGCTGAGACTGCCAACAAAAAGCTGAAATCTGCTGAGGAGAAGTGTGCTAAGTTAACTGAAGACTTGGCTGCTTCGGACCTGCTTCTTCAAAAGACCAAGTCTCTTAAAGAAGCCATAAATGACAAGCACACTGCCATTCAAGCCAAATATCAAAAGTTGGAAAAGAAATATGATCGCCTGAATGCTTCCATCATAGGGCGTGCTTCTCTCCAATATGCTCAAGGCTTTCTGGCGGCCAAAGAGCAGATCAGTGTAGTTGAGCCGGGCTTTGATCTTTCCCGCATTGGGTGGCTGAAGGAGATCAAGGATGGTCAAGTAGTTGGTGATGATGACATTAGCCTTGACCTCCTTCCCCAATTCGATGATGAGAGTGAGCCTGAAGAAGATGGCGAGGATGGGAATGAGCAGCACAGGAATGAGGATCAAGAGAAGGAAGATCCTCAAGCTGGGACAAGCCAGGGCAACAACGCCAACAACGAGAACCTGGCTTGAATTTGTTTTTATTTTATGAAGTTGAAATTTTTCTTTGGGCATTGCCCTGTCTTTTATTTTCATTTCAAATCATGTATGGGCGTCGCCCCCTTTTCCCTACTTTAAATGGATATCATTTTAAGTTCATTCGTTGTTTTAGTTGTTTCCAACTTTCGTTGTTACTTTGGTTTACATACCTTAGCCGATTTTTCGACGAGGCTTGGTTTCTAGTGGCCACTAGAATTGCCAAGGCTTTTAACTTTTGAAGGCGATACTCTCTTATTCCGAAAGGTTTACTCGCGGTATTGCATACCTTGATACGATTTGCATTGCATGAACTCGTAATATAAATTAAAAAATATATGCGATTCTGTTGAAATGATCTTTTCATTAATTTTCTTTCGTATGGGAACAATTGTCCCTTCATTACAAATGTCGCCTCATTAAAAACCTTTCCAAAGAAAGGGAAAAAGAGTGCGACTTCATTTACATTTGTTGTTTCTATTAACTAAAATACTGCTTTAGATGAGAGGCGTTCCATGTTCGTGGAACCTTTTGACCATTTAGTTGTTCCAACTTATAAGCTCCTCCTCCAACATCGCCAATAATCCTGTAAGGCCCGCCCCAGTTGGGTGAAAGTTTGTTGTGTTTATCGGGTATTGTATTTTTTCGGAGCACTAAGTCTCCTACCCTCATTTTTCTTGGCACTACTTTCGTTGAGAATTTTCTTGCCACCTTCACTTTTCCCGCCTCATTTCTTATGTGAGCCTCTCGTTGTTCCTCGGGCAGCATGATTAGATTTGCTATTAAGTTTTCTCCGTTGTCATTCTCATTAAACCGAGCCACTCGCTAACTTTGGTTTTCAATTTCCACAGGGAGCATGGCGTCAGTCCCATAAGTTAAACGATACGGGGTTTCCTTTGTGCTTGACTGTTCAGTGGTGTTGTATGCCCAAAGAACGCCTGGTAGTTCCTCCGCCCAAAGCCCTTTTGCTTCATCCAGTTTCTTTTTTAAACCTTTCAGGATAACCTTGTTAGCCGACTCAGCCTGCCCATTGGTTTGTGGATGTTCTACAGAGGCAAATCGCATCTCGATTCCCATTTCTGCACAAAATTCCTGGGTAGCACTACTTGTGAATTGGGTTCCGTTATCCATTACTAACGCCATGGGGACCCCAAATCTACAAACAATCCTTCGCCACAGGAAGTTCCTGACCTTGGCGGCTGTGATAGTCGCCACCGCCTCGGCTTCTATCCACTTAGTGAAGTAATCAACCGCCACGATGATGTACTTCATTTGTGCCTTCGCTACAGGGAATGGTCCTAAGATATCAGTCCCCCACATGGCGAACGGCCAAGGCGCCATCATGGTTGTTAATTCTTCTGGTGGAGCCTTGTGTAGGTCAGAAAAGACTTGACATTTTTCACATTTCTTAACATACTCCAAACAATCCTTCTTCATTGTTGGCCAATAGAATCCTGCTCTTATCACCTTAACTGCCAAGGATCGCCCGCCGATATGACTAGAACACACACCTTCGTGGACTTCCGCCATTATTCCGAGGGCGTCCTTGATATCGACACATTTGAGCATAGGAGACATGATTCCTCGCCGATACAACTCACCATCCACCAGTGTGTAGAAACTGGCTTCCCTGCGTTTTGTTCTCGTGTTCAAATCATCCTCCTTTGGTGGATTCTCTAAGAAGGTCTTAATCGATTCCATCCAAGGTAGCTCGCCCTCACTGACTGACTTTACAGCTTTCAACTTTATTTCTACCAAATCAATGCTCGGGCGAGGCAGGGTTTCCTGAATGACTGTCTGGTAGTTGCCCAATCTCCCTGTGCTTGCCAATTTTGCCAACACATCAGCCCTCTCATTTTGTCCCCTCGGGACATGTTCGATTTTGATTTCTTTGACCTCCATCATCAATCTGCGCACCACTTCCAAATATTTGGACAGTTGCAGATCCTTCACCTGGTATTCACCTTTCACTTGTTTAACCACTAACTGCGAATCTCCTTTGATAAATAACTTCTGGACTCCCAACTCAATGGCCAGCCTTAAGCCGGCAATCAGAGCCTCGTACTCAGATTGATTATTGCTCGCCTTGAACTCGAACTTGAGAGACTGTTCAATGATCATTTTATCAGGACTTTCAATTGTTATTCCCGCCCCACTTCCAATGTTATTAGAGGATCCATCCACAGACAGGACCCATTCTCCTTGAGTCTTCTCTCCTTCAGTGGGTGTTAATTCCGCCACGAAGTCAATTAAACTCTGGACTGTGACTTGGCCCCTTGGCTCATATTGTATGTCATATTCTGATAACTCCACTGACCAGCTAACCAATCGCCTTGATAAATCAGGCTTCTGAAGTACTTGCCTTAAGGGAACATCAGTTTTAACTTTGACTTGGAAACTTTGGAAGTAAGGTCTGAGGCGCCTTGCAGTTTTCAGAATCGCCAAAGCCGCCTTTTCAATTTTTTGGTACCGCAATTCTGCCCCCTGTAAAGTATGGCTCACGAAATATATAACTTTCTGCTTTTTTCCTTCTTCCTGGAGCAACACCGTACTTACCGCCTTGTCAGTAACCGCTAGATAGAGCACTAATGGAACGCCTGGTGTTGGCTTGGAGAGTACTGGTAATGTGGCCAATGTTTCTTTCAATTTGGTAAAAGCTTGTTCGCATTCCTCTGTCCACTGAAACTTTGAATTCTTTTTTAAACATGTGAAGAACGGGGCCGCTTTGTCACCCGCCATTGGCAAGAAACGTGACAAGGCGGCCATTCGCCCTGTCAAACGCTGAACCTCCTTTACACTTGTTGGGCTTTTCATCTCCAAGATCGCCCTTCCCTTATCAGGGTTCACTTCTATTCCTCTTGATGTTAACATAAATCCCAAGAACTTTCCTCCCTGGATCCCAAAAGAACACTTCTCAGGATTCAACTTCATTTGATATGTTCTTAACTGAGTAAACGCTTCTTTGAGATCGCCCCCATGATCACTAGCCCTGGCGGACTTTACGATCATGTCGTCCACATACACCTCCATATTCCTGCCTACTTGTTTTGAAATTTTTTTATCCATAAGCCGTTGGTACGTAGCTCCTGCATTCTTCAAACCAAAAGGCATTGTCTTGTAACAATAGTTCGCCTGATTGGTCATAAATGCTGTACTTTCTTCATCCGAGGGGTGCATCATAATCTGATTATAGCCCGAATAAGCGTCCATGAGACTTAAAAGTTCATTCCCTGAAGCTCCATCCACAAGTTTGTCAACATTGGGAAGTGGGTACGAATCTTTGGGACACACTTTGTTCAGGCTTGTGTAGTCCGTGCACATTCGCCATTTCCCATTGGCCTTCTTGACCATTACAACATTGGCGAGCCACGTTGGGTACTGTACCTCACGGATGAAGCGGGCCTTGATCAATTTTTCAGTCTCTAATTGTACAGCCTTGTTCTTTTCTTCACTCATTCTTCGCCTTGGTTGGATGACTGGGGTCGCCCCTGGTCGTATGGCTAGTTTGTGAGTGATCACCTTGGGATCGATCCCTGGTACATCATTGATGGTCCATGTGAAGAGATCTAGATTATCACCCAGAAGGGTGATTAGTCTTTCCTCTTGTTCTGCTGTCAAACTACTGCCAATCTTTAGAAGCTTGTCCTTGACTTGCACCTGCTTGGTTTCTTCCAGAGGTTGTGGGCGAAAATCATCAGCATCGTCTCTTGGGTCCAAGCTAAATCCTTCTTGTGAGAAGATTTCTGTAATTCGATGGCTCTCCTTGGCGGCCTTTCGCCCATAGAGCGCCACGCTTCTCAAATAGCATTCCCTTGCTGCATTCTGGTCTACACGCAATATCCCGACCTTCCCGTTGCAGGCGGGATATTTAACAGTTAAATGAGCAGTTGAGATGACTGCGCAGACCTTGTTGAGGGTGTCTCGCCCCAAGAGTACATTGTAATTGGCTCTACACGCCAATACTAAGTACTTTACTTGAAATTTCTTGACAAACTCTCCTTCTCCAAAGGCAGTCGGAATTTCGACGTATCCCCGCACACTGACACGGTCCCCTGTGAATCCCACCAAAGTTCCCTTGTATGGTTTCAAATCTGATGCCTTTAGTCCCAGGCGATCAAAGGCGTCTCCATAGATGATATCCGCCGAAGATCCCTGGTCTAAGAATACTTTCTTTGTCACATAATTGTTAACCCTGATTGTCACCACAATTGGATCGTTGTCATGAGGAATTACATGCGCGAAATCCTGAGGGGTAAATATAATAGGGGAATGATTCACCCAACACTCGCCTTCGTTCGACTCCTGTACTGAGTGTACTGCCGCCACGTAGCGTTTTCTAGCCTTACTTGAAATTGCACCCCCGCCAAATCCTCCTGCAATAGATGAGCATTCCCCAACAGGATCGCCCAACTCTTCAACTATCTCTTTACCTTTGCCTTTGTCCCCCTGAGTGATCTTAGCTACCTCCGGCGTTGCTGTGTCTTTAACAAAGTTTGCCAAATGGCCAGCTTTAATCAAACGATCAATTTCCCGCCTTAAATTCCAACAATTATCTGTCGTATGCCCCAACGCCTTGTGGTACTCGCAACACCTATTGGTGTCCACGTTAGCTGGCGGCCGCCGTGGGGGTGGTGGGTACTGCACAACGTTGGTCTGCCCAACCGCCCTTAAAATGGTACTTAAGGGTGCATTCAACTTAGTAAGTGGGACTGGCGTTGGCAAAGCACCAGGCTGACCAGCTGTGGCAGCAGTGGGACCTTGTGAATTTCTGTGCCATGTATTTTGAAAGCCAGGTTTAGAGTTTTGGTATGGTCCCGGTCTTGGTACACGGGGGGTTTGCGCTATCCTGGTTTCCTTCCCCGCCTTGGATTTGTCCTGTGAAACACCGCCAGATTGAGACTGCTTGCGTCCTTCCTCTCTTTCTTGTTTCTTCTGATCATCTTGCTCGATCAATATGAACTCTTGAACACGAGCGCGAAGATCCATCATATCCTTCGCCGGTCGCCTTGTTAAGTCTCTATTCAAATCTCCCGCCCGAAGGCCATTTTTGAATGACGCCAAACAAACATCTGGATTTTCATCCTCCAACTGCACCGCCATCTTGCTGAAGCGTGCCATGTAGGTTTTTAATTTCTCACCTGGTTGGTGATGTATGCTGATAAGATCAAACATTGTTGCCTTTGTGGTTTTATTGGCGGAGAATTGAGTCAGAAATTTCGTGGACAGATCAGTGAAATTATCAATGGAGAAGGGCGGTTGTCGAATGAACCACTGCATCGCCATGCCTTTGAACGTGGAGGGCAATAATCGACATTTTACCGCATCCGTCGCCCCGCCGATCACCATTTTGGTATTGAAATATCTAAGGTGCTCCATAGGATCAGATTCGCCCGAGAAGGCGTCTAATGCCATGGTTTGCAGGTGCTTTGGAATGTCCACCCTAGTTATGGCTGGAACAAAAGGTTGAAATTCAACTACATCCTCCGCCTCCAGACGTTGTTCTTGCTTAAAATCCTGCCGCTGAGTAAGATACTCAACTTGGGCTTGCAACTGCTCGTTTTGGGACTGCACCTTCTGCAAGGTATCTAACATTTGTTGCAAAGCCGCAGGCGTGATACCTGTCACTGCCTCTTGCGCTCTCCGTGGAGCAGTGGTTTTAAGATCTTCCAAGTTTACATATTCAGGCGGCGTTGAACGCCGCCGAACACCTGGATCTGATTTAGCGATCAGATCTGAAGGTCTTCCCGGAGCTGCATTCACCAATGACGCTGGCGACGGCGCCACTGAGTGGACCCCCTCCGAGGAAGCTTCCTGCTCTTGCTCGTCCAGTACGGGACGGTTGTTGTTTCGTCCGCCGCCGCGACCGCCGTGTCGACCACCACCGCGCCGGCGATGATCGCGTCGACCCACGCCGCATGAACGAGTCTCCATGGCTCGCAATTCCTCCTTCTGTCACCGGAAGAGCTAAGTCAGAGCCACAGACGGCGCCAATGTTCTGTACTAGGGCAAGCTTACGTAAGAGAAAGACAAAAAGTAAACCCTAGCAGAGCACTAAAATAGCAAAACTACCATAAAAGGAATATTCTCATTAATGCTGAAAAGTTGGTTTCGTACAAGTGGATGACCTCCCCTTTTATAGAGGGGGTGGTCATGATATGGACCTTTCCTATATTTGGGCCTGACAATCAGGGCCCAAATCCCTGTACATATAAGACAAATCCAAAGGAATCTTCCAGCTGGCTTGTGGGTCCATCATCTAAGGGAGGGCAATGAAGCTCGTTGTGTCACACTTCCCGCCATGGCTATCTTTAATGGTTTATTGTTCATTTTGGGCGGGACATAATCTTCTTTATGTCCCGCCCAGTCCAGTATATTACATAGAACATGTTTGGTTGTATGCTTAGACCTTAAAATCATCTTAACACATAAGTGGAGTGTGTTAATTACATCCAAACATATTATTACAATTATTACAATGCAGCTGAGTTCTCGTATGTGAGTCTTGTACATAAAAAGAAGAATTAAGATGGGTGACATGATAGTTTCTTATATCGTCTCTTAACCCTAAGGTGGGACGATAATTGACAATAAGAATTAAATATATATCATGGTCACAACTCAGCGGTGTATACCTTAGTCCACACAAAAGAAAAATAGCACACGTTAATTTGAGTTTTGATTATTTTACATTCAATTTTTTCTTTTATTCTAATTTCACTCACTTTTTTTCATATTTACTTTTTCCCTTTCATATCACACATCTTTCAATTTTCTTTCTTGTGTTTATATATCATTTTAGGTATGGATGAAAATGAGGTGTCAATACATCTTTATCCCGGTAAATTAGATCTACAGTGATTGTCTTTTGCAGATATTAGATATTAAGTAAATGGTAAAATCAGTTCTGAAAGTGTTAAATGCTGACAAGTTCATTCTAGAAGAAGGAAATACCACGCAGTTACTAATTGTGTAAACTGTCTGTCAAGATTTTCTCTTAGAAACTAACTTAATCAACATTTTATCTTACCACAAAGGCTAACTTGACCGATATTTTACACAATCAGGATATCATAGATGATACTTCATAAATTTAGGAATGAACTTACCAAGGTCCAACACTTTCTGAAACCAATTGGATAATTCACTCTTAAAATATTTTAACAATTTGTTGATAATGAGTTGTTGGAGTTTACTTTTAACCTAGTGTCTTTAAATATTATTTTAACAAGTTAATGTTTACTTAATTACTTGTAGTGGCACTACTCTACCACTCCTCCTTAGGATTATTTAAATAACCATGATTAATGCCGAGTAGAATCTTGTTAATCCCTCCTTACGTGGCAAATGGAATCTTGATTTTCTTTTTCGAACATGAAAAGGACATTCACGAAAGTATATTAAATATTAATGAAACCAAGGAGACTTTGATATTACGCTCCCTGAAAATTGACCAAATTAACTTGCATTCACGTTTAAGCAATACGAGACAAATGGAATTGAGGGAGTAAATCATTAAAAGTTAGGTATCATTTTTCCACTACTTAAAATGCTGAAGACAATAAATTTCAAAGCAAATAGTATGAAAAATTGGAAATAGATTTCAGTAACCAAAAATAAAGAATGATAACTTTACAAGGATAAAAACTTATTAAAACCAAAATGTATAGCATGGTTGGATCAATCTCTTTTTTAAAACAGTCAAATTTAAACACAAAAATTACTCACTTAAGCATTTTCTCAGAGTTAATTCGGATTTTATAATTAATTGTGTAACAATTTATGAATATGCATTATATATCTTTTACATGTAACATGTTAAATGTAAGGCCTCTTTTTGAACTTTTGTTACATCCAAATATTAATTAAAATGAAGAACTAAGCTGAACAAAACTGTCATTCTCAAATTTGATTTTCCCCTACATAAAAGTCCAGAACATTTCTTGTATTGATCCTATCTTTTTGTTGACTGGTGGTGCTGGTATTGGATTACAGCTATAAAGTTCTTTGACACAGAGAATACTAATATGGCAGATGAGTTGTAAGTTGTTGCCTTGATTAGGGATCTTGAGTCTGCATGTGAGAGGAAGTGTACGGTACGGTGCAGCTTCATTTCTTTGGTTTTATTGAATCAAACGGATCAAATAAAATCCCATGTGTGCGTGTGGCTAGTACAATCAGGAATGAGGACCCAAATAATTAATGCAGAATGTTTCACTGTCCATATATGCAATTTCGTTTTTTGAGTGTTACTTGTTGCAATGTTTATCTGTTTAGGAACCAAAAATTGGTTTATTAGCTGCTTTTGCTCATATCATCCTATTCAATGGAGAATAAGCATAGGTAGCTGTCTTTTGGGACCCGAGGGAACTTTAATTTGTCAGTTGCTGACAGTTCAAGTTGAGTTTAGCTGTGTGCTCTCTTTAGCTTAATTAGCGCTTGCAAGTCGCTCAATGATTTAATTGCATTCACTCATGACTAGGGATGGCAACGGGTAGGATCGGACACGGGTTTTACAATTATCAAACCTAAACCCAAATCTCAGAACCCAAACCCAAACACAAACCTTATGGGCGATAAAATGAAATTCATGCCCAAATCCATTGGGTTTCGGATTTACCCGAAACCCAAACTCAAACACATTAGTTACGTAGCAACTCAATCCAGAACTTAATTACTTTCATATAAAAAAAAAAGTGAAATTCATAGAAAGAAAAAAAAAACAAATACTATTCATCATCCTCATCCATCACTAAAGTGAGACAATAGTTTAGAGTTTAATTTCTCAAACATACAAAAGTACAATTAATCATCAAACACTAAGAACAAAGTTTATAAATATATATATATGTATGAGGGTTTTTTTGTAATTTTATGTTTCGGGTATCTTTGGGTTCGGGTTTGGGTGGGTATGGGCACGGATTTAACTAATACCAAACCCAAACCCATACATGGCTACAGTAACGGGCAAAACCCAAACCCAAATCTAGTCAACTCGGATTTTGCCCGTCAAATCAGATCGGGTTCGGGCTGGTACCCATGGGTTTGGGCAAAATTGCCATCCCTACTCATGACTCACATTCTCTTTAGCTTAATCACTTACATTAATTTTCTCTCCAAAGTTGGACCATTGGTGCGGATGCTGAATTGGGATTAGAGGACTTTGGTCGGTTGTAAATTAAATTACTTTACTCTCTTTTCTGACCGATTTACTGAAGCGGGAAAACGCACTACATTTTGGCACAAGAACTACAAGGAGACATAGTTCACACACTTTGCTAACCTTTTTTCTCTGAGGGTTTAAAGAATTAACAGCCCGACTGACATGTAAATGTTGAGTTGGAAGGCAAGGCCAAACACAATTAATCGTCACTTGGAGATAATTACTTAATTAAAAAGTTATTTAAATGTATTCCTGATATTTGTAAAGATATAGTTTATGTGAATGAGTCAACGACTCTAGAATTATGAGATTAGGGGGAGATTGAGAGAGATTTAATTTTATCATTGATGGAAAGAGATAAGTTTTCTATGTATAAAAATGAATGAGCAAATCAGTCAAACCATGTTCACCATTGTATTCTTGGGTTAAACTTGGGTTGTTTTGGTTCCGGTTAAGCTTTCATAAGGTTCACATTGTGAAGTGTGTGTTTGTGTAGGGCATGCTTGGTTCTATCCAACGATAGTCAGAAGTTTCTTTCATGTTGGATCCTCATTCGAAATTTGACATTCCAATGCACTAAATGTGATTTTCACTTGAAAACCAAATATGTACAAAAATGATAAGTAAATGTAAAACAACATTTCACCAATCTAACTTCTCACATCCCTTGGTTTTTATGCCTCCTAATGTGCATAAAAGTTCATTGCCTCCCACACTAATAGAAAAACAAACATAGAAGAACAAATATCATTTTCACATATTTTTTCATCATATTTTTCTCTTTTTTTCTAACATCACTTATCACATACACCTTGTATTTTTGTCTCTTATTTTCACCTCTTTTTTTAAGTGTCAATGAAATCGGGGGTGTAAATGAAGTGTTATTATATAAGTATAACCCGTCATGTTCCGCGAACCTAACTTCGACCTATTGATCAAGCCGTATCTAATCTTATATTGTAAACAACATGAGTAATTATAGGCAAACATACGTTTCGACCTACATTTTGGTGGCGAAATAATTCTTAACATTTTGAAATATTTGTAGCGGTTAAAAACTGTTGCTAAAATGTATGTCGATTGTACGTCCACACAATATATATCTCTAAGCATCATTTCAGAAATACAATATAGAGTAAAAAATATAACTTATTTCACCTAGTTTGTAATGAATTATTATTTAAAGGTTTAGTTTAGTTTTATTATTTTCACAATCGTATCTTTTGTGTCTGCGTAGTAATCTTGAAGTACAATAATAATATCTTCCAGTTTTTTTTAAGGCAAACTTAAAAATGCTGTTTGTGTTTTAACCAGTAGCCATACCCCCCTATAGTAACCAATAGTAAGGAGCTAAGATGCCAAGTCATCTATTTGACCAGTACATTTTATGTTTTAAATTTGGGTCCCTAAACTTTTTAACTTTTGTATTTTGTCCCCCAACTATTTATATATCTGAATTATTTTTGAAATTAAAAAAAATTAAATTAAACCTAAAAGTTCCAGCCACAACTGTTCATCTCTGCGCCACATTCCTTTTCTCAAAAGTTCCAGCCGCAACCTCCATCACCGCTGCCCACTCTTCCTCTTCCAACTTCATTTTTGAGCACATGCCTCCTTGATTTCCAAATTGCTGAAAAATAGGGTCTATGTAGAAATTATGTTTCTTTAAATATACATCACCAATAGATGTTGACACCTGCAACACCAAATGGTGCTCCTGATCATGATAGCATATTGCCTCGCAGTGAGGTATGGCCCGACATGGTGAACTACAATATATAATAGTATGAGTTTTTATGCAACAAATCCTATCTCCAGTTACGACTATTTTTATCATTTTGGTTTGACTAAGAGATCAATCATTCAATTTTCCAGAAGAAAAAAAACGAAAACTCTAATCAGGAGTAGCGCTCCTACGGTTGTAAGCGAGTGCCATTGGAACAACACCTCTCATTAGACCAGCCTGGCTAAGCATGACGGCACCGCGACAAAGCACGACGGCATGCCAGAGAAGAAGATGAACACGATATAGAAAGATGAAACACCGAGCAGTTGAGGAAGAAAGTTTAGGTTAACAAATTTTCCCCAAACTTGAAATGTTTAATTAATTTTAATCAATTTGAAAACCAAAAAATATTTATTTTCTGAAAAAAAAAACTGTTTTTTATTTAATGTAAAATTTACAATATAAATAGTTGTAGGACTAATTTAAAATTTTTATAAGTTAAAATGACATGACATAAACCTCCACTTGGTATTCACTTATTGGGTATGAGGCAAACAACATTATAACCCCCTCTCACCAACCAACATGTAAAAGTTTGCCTTTTTTTAATTGAAAAAGTAAACAAACTATAAAGCTAAAACATTTATAAAAAGTAAAGGCACAATCCTCCCAAGAGGTGAAGCAAGAATAATTAAATCGCACCGCAAACTAGCAGCAAATTTAACGAGGCAATCTGCAAACATATATTAGCATCTTTTAAAATATGACGGAGGCGAACATCTCAATCTCGCGACAACAATTGTTGTAGATCATGAAACTCACTTACAAACATAAAAATATGATATTTAAATCTCTCAAATTAATTATTAGTGAAAGCTCAAATTACAGGTTGGTGTGGGTGGTTGCACCCCATTAAGTCGTTTCTTTTGTCTCGTTATATACTTACTTCTTAATAAAACTGAAGAAGGGTGTTAGATTTGTCACTATGAAGCAACAAAATAAAGAACAGGACTCTTGTCCACATTAAAAGTCAATTATTGCTGTTTAGTGTTTTCCAATATGCTCTTACTTAATTAATCCATATAGATTAGTTTTTTCAACTAATATATTAATTAATGGTCCCTTTCTTGTGCATCTGAATGGCATATGGGCTCAAAAAGTAAGCTCTAGCTATCCATTTAATCAGAGCTTTGTGCGTATTCATTGACTGTTATGGAGTTTACCTTTGCTACCAAGATACCGGGCAAAGCCTGCAAAATAATTTAAATCAACATGCAATAAGAGATGCTAGCTTATTAGAAGTGGCTTTGACATCATGGGTGATATTTCTTTTGCTTTTGTTATTGTTTTCTTTTGTCCAAGTTTTGTTATTGTTTCTTTTGTACTCATTTTCTGGCCCATATCTAGCCGTCAATCACGTTTCTTATGGGTCCCCTGTCCATCCTATTTGTATACCCTTTCTGCTTATCTACAAATACATGCTTGTGAAGTTATTATATCAAAACAATGAATAGACATCTAATTGGATATAGCTAGACACTCAAAATTAGTGGAGTGAAAAAAAAAGATAGAGATTATTAGCAACATGAAAAACACTAGTAATTTCACAACGGCTAATCGTGGATGTAGCATTGCAATTGAACATAATTTTGGACAAGTAAACATACTTGGATCTTAAGGTGATAATATTTTTTTAAAAAGATATTATATTTACTTAGAATCCAGAGTCTATCACGTTGGAAATTGAAAATGAATAGGAGCAGCTGTTCCAATATGGAATCAATTGATACACGAAGATGATTGAGTCTTGAAGCTGACCAGGAATGAGAGACACAAAACACATCATGATCTTAAGTGAAAGTGTAAAGCAAGGATGTGAGTTAGTACTTATAAGAGCATCTCCAATGCATGGTTGCTAGTTGGGTTGCTTAAACACTATTCCGGTGAGTCCAGACTGCCACATAGGATTTAAGCAACTCATAAGCAACCCATGCAGAATTCGCTCCAGTGGCAGTTGCTTATTTTACTTTTAATTGGGCTCCACTATACCTCATATATTTATATTTTATATTTCTACCTAAGCATGATTTAAATTTAAATATTAATGAAAAAAATCAGATAGAAACAATAATAAAAATGATTGGTGATTGATCTTGTAAAAAAAACTTATATATGGGCAAAGTTGAAAAAACTTATATATGGGCAATATGGCCAAACGGCCCAAAATGTGTCAAAACGACACAACCCCAATTTCTTTTCCCCACCCTAGCCTCTCTTTTTTATTCATTCTCCCAAATCAATTTCCTATCCCTAGCAGAACTCACCGACCATCCAAGCATCTCTTTCTCTCTTCAACCTCACACCCTCGTCTCTTTTCACCACCGTTCACGTCCCTAGTCTGTCTCACGTCTCTCATCTCTCTCTGAGATTCAAATCAACGCTTCCAGCAACAGATCAAAGCTTCCCACACCCATATCGGAGGTTCAATCTCGAGATTGTGGGTTTAAAGAACAGATCGGAGACATGCAATAGGCCATCGCCGTTGCCGAAGTCGATGTTACACCATCGTCGTCAATGCTCATATCCACATCTCCGTCATTGTTGTTCCCCCTTCTCTATTGTAATAAATTTCTAATTTTTTTGGTTTTTTTTCCTGTTTGGGGCTTTCAACAATTTGTATTTTAATTTTATTAATTTTGTGCTCATCTCCCTTCTCGTCCGTAGTAAATTCTGATTTTTTTGATTTTTTTTTTACTTCTGTTTGTGAATTTTCCGGATTTTCTCTGTTTCTTGCTTCTGCATCTTCACTGATATATCTTTTCCTCTTGTTTTAACTGCAATTCATTCTATTGCTGAATGAGTGAGAAAATAATTTTTTAAATCAGGCTGCAAGCTAAGGAGCGTTGCTTAGCTTTGAGCTATAAGCAACGCCACCTCAGCAAGCTCCAATGGAGCAGAAAAATAAGAAACGTTTCTTAATTTAAGCAACCCTACTAAGCAACTCCCGTTAGAGTTGCTCTAATAAGATTGATAGATGTTGTAGTTAGACGAGACTCTCCCTATAAATAAGAATAAAGTTATTTATTTGTAACAAATACAAGCACAAATTTTATCCGACTCATTTTTAGTACTAAAAAAGGAAGGTGTGAAATGACCCCCTTAAGCTTATTTGAGTCAATCTTGGTGGTTATTTATAAATTTCATCTCCAAAGAATTAAGGCTTAAAAGCAAATTTGGTCCCCCACGAATATCAATTGTGCAAAATGAGTCCTTAAACTAATTTTTTAGCAAGCTGAGTCCCCCACGTTTACGCCATTAGTGACAGTTGGTCCTTATAGCATATTCCGTCCAAAAACTAACAATTTGGGGACCAAAAGTGCACTTAAAAAAAAATAGAAAATCAGTTGTTCTTCCATTTTTTTCCAGAAACCACATGATAATCATCTTCTTCCTCTTCATCTTCATCATCTTTAAAACTAAAACCCAGAAAAATAAAAAGAGAGAGTGAGCACCAGAAATTCCAACGCACACAAACACTCTCTGAGTTTGAGGCAACAAAGTATAAAATTCATTTCCATTCACCAAAATCTCACTCTCAGGATCCGCAAGAATGCCAAGCTTTCCCCTCTTCTCTTCCAATCCAGGTTCCTCGCTCTTCCAATCTCTTCTCTTTTTCTTCTCCCTTATTTCCCCTCCTCTCATATCTAACGAAAAACTTGATAAACCCTTTCCTCTATTAGGTCCCCCCCCCCCTTTTTAGGGTTCTCGTTCTCCCTCTTCCACACACGCACCAAATCTTCCTCCTCCTCCCATCTCCCAAAGTAGGTTAATAAAGCTCCGTCATTTATCCTCACTGTTTATTTTCCTCCACCGTAGTTCGAAGGCGACGACAGCGGCAACACCAGTTCGCAGGCATGGTGGGCGGAAGATGAAACGGAGACGGTGGCGACGAGGAGGCAAAATTTCTTCGTATTTGGGTTATTGAATTTTGGATTTGGGGGGGGGGGGGGGGTTGTGAAATCATTAAGATGCAGCTAATTTGGGAGTTTCATCTTTAATGGTAGTGCGTTGTGCAGTGGTGGGGGTGGGGTGAAAGAGAGGAAATTCTCATGGACAAAGAGAGTAAGTGCGTGAGGGGTTGTGATTGTGTTGTGGGTCTGATGAATATTGAGGAATGAAAGGGGAATGAGTATATGGAAAGGGAAGAGGGAAAGACAGAGGAATTGAAGAAGCCTTGTGTTGTTAGGAGAAAAGAAATGGCAGAATGTAAGTGCATGAGAGGTTTGAGTATGGTCGTTTTATTTTGTGGATTTTCTAGGTTGGGTTTATTATGTGGCACATAGTTATGGGTTGTTAGGTTTGAAGATGATGAAGATGAAGAGGAAGAAGATGAATATCATGTGATTTCTGGAAAAAAAAAATGAAGAACAACTGATTTCCCATTTTTTTATTAATTTTTTTGTTTAATTGCATTTTTGGTCCCCAAATCGTTAGTTTTTGGACGGAAAATGATATAAGGACCAACTGTCACTAACGGTGTAAAAGTGCGGGACTCAGCTTGCTAAAAAATTAGTTTAAGGACTCATTCTGCACAATTGATATTCGTGAGGGACCAAATGTGCTTTTAAGCCAAGAATTAAATTTGAATGAATTGCACAATTTTTATTTGAAACATGAAATATGTGTAGTTAGAAAAAATTCTACAAATTAAACTCTTATGAAACACAGAGTTAAATTAAAAATTCACTAAGTCATTTTTTCCTTGAAAAACAAAGTCAATATATGTTGGTACAACATGTTCATATAGGTGTGCATTTAATAAACCATATCTAGAGTTATAGGTTCCGATTTGCAAGACTGCATTTGAAAAATGTTCTTACCATTTACAATTGAGATTCGTGAGACCAAGAAGTGATTCCATTGTTTGGATAGTTAACACTTAACAAACATATCAAAATTTACCATAAATTGAAATTTTACACTAAAGTCAACCATTAATAAACTTTTGTTACTCTCAGTGTCTCACATTAAAAATATTCTTCACTCTTCCTTCTCCTATAATGGGAGTTCCTTCTCATATTTATAAAGGGAGTTTCTTCTCATATTTTATAAATCAATAAAATCGATGACCCAGGTCTAAGATTAACACTTCTAACACAAAGTCCAAACTCTCATTTAAATCTTTTACCCGTTCATTTAGATAGCAACTTAGTGTTTACCGTAAAACATTGAATTCACAGCTGGATGATCAATGTCTTTAACGAATAGCAACATTAATCATCCTGCTACGGATCCAATGTTTTATGATAAACACTATATACTCAAAAGAGTGTTAATCATATACATTGATGGTAGATTATATTGAATGATAAAACATGAGAAGAAGCTCACTTTATATAGGGAGAAGAGAAGGGAAAGAGTAAGAGTTTACACAATGTGAGATTAAAAAGAGTTGACTAATGGTTGACTTTAGTATATAATTTTAATTATGGTGATGTATATTTGATATGTCTTTTTAACTATTTAAACATTGCTATTATATATTGCTCTCTCTAACCACAATTGTAGATGGAAACAACATCTTGAAAAGGACATTAATCTCATAGAAAACAGACACCTATAACTCTAGACATGTTGTAGTAACGTCTTGACCATGTCTTCTAAGGCAAATATAAGTCAGTAAAGATCTAATTTAATTACCAACTCACAGCTAATTTAAGATGGTGGTGTGCTTCATGCCTCTCATTCCTAATCAATTTTTTCTAATCCAGTTATAACTTGGCCGAATCCTAGTATCAGTAGTGAGTTTTACGAATCCCCCGACTAGAAATTTCTCAAGCTCTGTTATTTACACCCTAGTTCTTTTGTTTTGATATTTTAGATTCAAGACAATGTTTTCATGTTCAAAAACAAGAAAGAAAAAAACTTCCAAACAAGAAAACAGAACTATTTTCATGTTAATCGTTTGAATTTTTTTAATTTTTAATTTGCAACCTTTAGCAGGTGAAGACTACAGTGTATCCCATTTTAGGGGATGCACCGGTGTCCCCCAAAATTTTTATGTTAGATTACAAATTTGTCCCTTAAATATTCTGGCGGTTTACAACCTACAGTAAGTGCCTGCTAAATTTTTTGTCTTCTTCCCCTGTAGTTTCTTCTTCTATGAGTAAAATAAGGATTTGAGTTTCTTCTTTTAGCAGTAAAATAAGGATCTGTAGTTTCTTCTTCAAATCCTTGGCTAGCCACGCCATAGAGTATTGGAACCAAAGCCCAAAGCCACAAATACAAAATAAAATCAACAAAAATATAACTCACAGTCGTTGAACATGAACCATACAAGTAGATGACAAAGAAAACAAATCTGGGTTGTATTTTTGTTGATTATGAACCCACAGTCGTTGAATATAATCCACAAGTACATGGTACAACATTGAAAAGTGAAACAAAGCAAAACCCACTCATCAAGAAAACAGATCTGGATGTCTAAGCGAAAGAAAGAGGATGAACAGAGGTGGAAAATTCTGTGAACCAAAAATGAAGCACAGATCTGGAATAATGGTTGAGGAAGAGGAAGGAACGAACTCATGCTCTGTGCATGCTGCACAACGACGATTTCACTGCGGATCAGAACACGATTGCCCCGTGCATGTAACACTCGGTGAGGAACCCTTGAGAGACGCTGTAACGGCCGTCGCGGATCTTCGACCGGTGGCAAATGTCGTCTAAGTGGAGCCTCACGTCGAACACGACGCCGCAGCAACATAGGAGGTGTTTGATGAGCGAGTTTTGGGTTAGATTTTCGAACTCCATGAAAGGGGTGTGGGTGTGGGGGTGGGGTGATGGCTGTGGGAGGCGGAAGTAGTCAACATTGTTGTGGCATCGTGGGCGGAGGAGGTCAGACATTGGAAGAAGGTGGTTGTCAAGATTGGGAGAAAGAAAGAAGAAGAGTTTTTTTTTTTTTTGAAGTGAAGAAGTTGGGTATTTTGGTCAATTTGTTGATTCAATCTCAACCATTCAATTTTATAAATATTATATCAATGGTGGAAATTAAAGAGGTATTCAGTGTCCTCCTTTTTATGAAAGTTTTTTCAATGAGGGCATGGGTGAACCCCTTTTTAAGGGTGACACCATAGATTTTACCCCTTTAGCATGATTCAATTTGTATTTTCAATTAGTTCAAAAAAAAATTTGTATTTCCAATTAACATTTTTATTTTCAATTTGTACTTATTTCTTTTGTAAGATTGTATAACCTCTAGAATAAACAAACTGAAAAAAAAAGCAAAAGTAACTCATGCATTTTATTTCTTAAAGGAAAACGACTCCTGAGTCATAATTAATCAAAAGAAACTTGAAATTTTTATATATTCATAAACTCTTTGCATAAGACTACAAATATTAATATAATAGAGCAAGCTCACACATTCAAAGTATATAGAGTTGAGTCACTCACATATAGCTCCAACTCAACTACATAACACAAATTTCAAAAAAACTACATGGTACACACATACATTTATTTCATTTTCTATATTTTTATTAGGAGACACCCACATGACATGTGATCCAGCAAGAGCTCAAGAGAAATGGGCCTGACATTGGGCTTCTCAACCAGTAATCTGAATGGGCTTAACATCAGGCTTCTTCACCTCCTCCTTAGGAACAGTCACAGTAAGCACCCCATTCTCCATCGCCGCCTTCACCTCCTCCACCTTCGCATTCTCCGGCAGCCTAAACCGGCGGAGGAAGCTCCCTTGGCTCCGCTCAACACGATGCCACGTGTCACTCTTATCCTCTTTCTCCTTCACCCTCTCCCCGCTAATCTGCAGCACTCTCCCTTCTTCGATCTCCACCTTCACCTCCTCCTTCTTCACTCCAGGCAAGTCCGCCTTGAACACGTGTGCCTCCGGTGTTTCCTTCCAGTCAATGCGGGCGTTCGCGAACGCCGCTGTCTCGCCACCTCCGGTGGTGGTTCTTGCCAGCGGGAAGTCCTGGAATGGGTCCCATAGTTCGAGGGAGAATGGGCCGAAGACGTTGGTCCTTCGCCCGTTGCCGAAGAAGCTTGGAATCAGCGACATTGTTGTTGAGATTGAGAGTGAGTGAAATAGCTTGAAGGTTTTGTTGACTCTGTTTTTTGATGATGGTTTTTTTTGTTTGTTGAGGTGGTTGTGACTTGTGAGAATGTGAGGGTATATATATTGGAGGGGGAGGGTATTTTGGTCATTTGGGATTGTTCGAGATGGTTCAGAGAGAGGGGAAGAATGGTTGAGAGGGTTCTGCGGGGTGTTTTTTTAGGTGATGGACATTGGAGAATGATGAAGAGGTTTCGAGAAGATGGAAGAGTGATGATGTACATTTTGGTCTTTTCAAAAAAAAAAGGATAGCCACGTAACGTGATGAGGGGTATGTTGGACTTTGCGCTTGTGAAGAGTGAGGGTATTTTCGTCTTGAAAAGGTGGGAGATCTTGGTTTGGGTGACGTGTGAAGCCAGCTTGGAATAAAGTGAGAGAGAGGTACGAGAATCCAAAAGAATGAGTACACGTGGTTCCAAGTCTTCCATTTTCAAGCGTGAATTTAAATTTTAAAAAGAATTTAAATTTTAAAGGAGGGGAAATGATAATATTTTTTTTGGGTTAATGTTTAAATTAGTCCTGAGTTTGTAAACGTCTTTTTTCATCAAAGAGACTAATATCAAATTTACTTAATAACTCAATGACTAATTTGACTATTAAGTATTAACCCTATTTTTTTTCTTTTCTCCTAAACAAGCATCCATAATAGTCGTGAAACTAATCATTCCTCATATAGTTAACGCATTCAGTGGTCGGAGGTCATAACCACTAATTTTGTTTCTATTCACAATAGTTGGAATTGAAAGGAAAATAACACATAATATTAATAATATTAATGATACTCTTGCATATTTACAATTAAATTGGTTAAACAGAAGTTAAAAAAAAATTGGTTAAACATACTTGTAGATATTTCTTGATTTAAAAATGAATAACTAAAAAATTTGAATTTAGATGCAAATTTTATTGTAAATATCGGTTGCTATAGATTTATTTGAGGAATGAATATGACGGTTTTTTTAAAGTTAAATATATATATATAACATCGGTATAATTTATAATGGTTTTAGACCACCGTAAAAGTGAAAATTTAATGAGGAAACTAAAAAAAATGTTTTGTGGCGGTTTAAACATTTTGGTGTCGCGTGGTTCCAAATTAATGCCGGATAAAAAAGATTTTGGTTATAGTTTTCCTTGCGATGGTCCGGGACGGGGCGGTACTTGTGATATTTCGGCCGTGAATGCTACTATATAGTGGTTTAACGATTATTAATGTTAGATTTATTGTGTTGTTTATTATTTATGAAAAAATGAACATACATCTAACCCGCAATGATGAGAATGGAATTATGTAATAACCTAAAAGTTATTTAGGGCCAACCCACAAATTTCGAACTACGATTTATTAAAGGAGTGAAAGGTGGAGCCAATCACAATCAGTGAACGATAATCTAACTTAATCCAAAAGCTAGTTCGGTAGTGACTCTGATACCATGTAAGGAACATGAATATCCAATAAAGAATTCCAAACATAGCTGATAGAAGAATTGAAATATTGATTCCAAGATTCATTCATATTGAAAAAGATGATGAAATATTACAATGAGGTTGGTATTTATAGACCCACGTCTATATATTTAATAATTTCGACCGACCACAATAGACAAATCATAACAGTCCACAACCTCCACGGCTTGAGTTAAGAAGTGACGAAGAAGTCTTAGAATTATGCACAAAACTAGGACAAGTGACGTTGATCTTGGCTGCGAATGCCGCTGACTATGGTGACACCATAATGGTGCATAACCTCTAGGATTTGAACTAAAGGTTTTTGCGAAGTAGCCTATGAAATCTAGTATGTTGCATTTATACTGTTGTGTTGCCAACCTTCGTCTTTAAAAAATAAGAATTAACTCTATATCTTGTTTAGAAGACTACTTTCAACTTACACAGTGACACTATTTTTTTTTGGCTTAATTGCATATTTGGTCCCCTACGTTTACAAAAGCCACAATTTCGGTCCCCAACAAAAATGAATTGCGTTTTGAGACCCCGACATTAGCCTCCATTTGCAACTTTGGTTTTCCGTCAAACACTTAACAGTTTCTGGAAAAAGTTAATAAAAAATTAAAAAAAAACTAGAGATATAACATTCATCTTCTCCCCCATGATCTTCATCTTCTTGTTCATGGTATACAACCAAAAACCCAGAAAATGTGCAATTATCTTCACCAGAGTCCTAAATGCAGTAAACCAAAACCACACAAGCTTCGATTCAATTATTATCATCAGTACTAAAATAATTCTTCATGTGCAATTGTGCAAATACAACCAATCAAAATTTCAACCTAACATTTAAATCACTTTCCAAGTAAGGAACAATTCACAACACGAAGCATGCAAAAAATCAGATTATCATGAACCAGGGAGAAAAAAAACAAAACCCCACTCTTTCACACAAACACATGGGTTCCAGAAGCTTCTGGATTGAAGAGGACGAGTGCAGATCAGAGATCAAAGAGAGAGGGAAACAAAGAGAGAGAGGAGTGCAGATTGAAGAGGAGGAGGGTGGAAGGGGAACCCATAAGCAAAAACCAGAAGAAGAAGATGAAAAGGAAAAATCTTTGTCTTGATCGATTAGCTTCTTCTTCCCTTCTCCCTCATTTTGCCTCCACACCCATAACGCACCATCCCAAATTCCAGATCTGACAAGCCATGACCTGCTCAGATATTCATCTTCAAAAAAAGGGAAGCAAGGAGAGGAACAAGATGTCACCCACCACCAAAAAAATTGCTCCTTTCCATCGACCTTTTCAGATATGGGTTTTCAACCAACAACAATCGCAGCATACCCAGAAATTCGAGCATGGACAATAGGTCTGTTTATGCTTATGGGGGTTCTCTAATTCTTTTTCTGTTTGGAGAGGATTTTCCCCCCTTGGACTGGTTCGTGGAAGTGACGGCGAGGAGCGGTGATTGTTACGACGAGGAACGGTGGCGGAGAACTAGAGGTTGATGACAGTTGAGATCTCTAGTTTGGGTTAGGGGTGGGTTTAATCTCATGCAAAGATGGGTATATAAATTCTGGGTTGATTCTCTTATGTTGAAGGTTTTTTTTTAAGATTATGGGTTTTGTTTGAAGAAGATGAAGACTATGGATTTTGTATTTTTTTATTAATTTTTGTTCCAGAAACCGTTTAGTTTTTTGACGGAATTGGACAGAAAACCAAAGTTGCAAACGGAGGCTAATGTCGGGGTCTCAAAATGCAATTAATTTTTGTTGGGAACTGAAATCGTGGCTTTTATAAACGTGGGGGACCAAATATGCAATTAAACCTATTTTTTTTTTCTTCAAAATCATAGCTCTAATGTTTCTCATTGGACTACTAATTAAATCAACTCAGCAAGAACATTTAAGTTAGAATATGACTTATAACGACCAAAATGATTTTGCAAACAAAACAAAGCATATCAGAAAATGTAGAAATTCAAGTAGGATCTAATAAATTAATGAGTCTCACTCCCAATACGGCAATACGGTAGGATATGATATATAGTTGTTTTAATTTTTTAATTAATACAAGAAAAGGTAATGCACATAAAAATCAAAGTGCGTGTTGTTAGATTTTTCTCTTGTCTATCTATAATGGTTATCAAAGAAGAAACATCATAAATTGAAGTCATTTGATTGCAAGGTGAAAGAATCTCTTACTATGGCTCACATCACACGAACCAACGGACGTATGTAGGGCATCCTTGGCATTAACACCGGACGCCACGAGAGACTCGCCAAGTTGCCACTACAGCACCACGTATATATCATTTTGCTATTGAAGGACACCTCATAGCACAAATGGTCAAAAGGAGAAGTTTGCTCACATTTGTTTTTCCTCCCTCCTTCCAAACTATATTGGGATAATGGGATCCAACTAATTAACATGTATGTTTTTATAGATATTATCATTCAAATATAAAAAATCATTTAAAAGAAAATTAATTCAATCAATAGATAAAATACTTCTAATGACAAAAACTAAAAAACTATTATTTTGAAGTTTTAGTTTAAAAAAATCTCAAAGTTAATATGTTTAATATATCATTATTTTGATAATATATGATAAAAATTGTTACATTAAATCAATATGACTGATCGAATAATATATATTTGATTCTCCTTAAATAAAATTAAAGTGCAAAGATTTTGAATAAAAAAACTTTAAATTGAAAACTCAATTAGGAGGATAGTCTAATCTATCTATCTATACTATATATAAAGGGAAAGTTTCTGCAGTTTGGAGGGTAATTATGTCATTCAATAATCCATTGCACTACAATCTAAATTTCAGCATGGGTATTTTAGTAAAAATTTATAGTATTATTGTAAGATTCAATCCCAGCCGTTTGTTCCTTTTTGATCTTAGTGTCTTTTATCCTGGCAAGTCACTTCTCCCGTTTTATCTCCCAAATTTCCGTTATTCTTTCACCATTCTTCTCGCGATTCATCTTCCAATAGGTAACACACATGCTTCAATTTTTAGAGTTTTTGTTCACACCCGATTTCTATAAACCAGTCTTATGTATGTGAACCTGCATTGTGGCTGATTCTTTTACATGTTTTTGTCGACTATGGCGGTGGTAAGGTCGAATAGATTATCGATTTTGGGTGACTTTGGTCTCTGCGGTGAGACGTCAATCTCACTTTCTCTTCTTTCAATTTTCATTCCCTTCAATCTCCCGAATTTCATGATCTAATATCACTCTTTGTGCTCATTTCACTCTCTCTCTCTCTCTCTCTCTCTCTAGCTCTCTCATTACAGTTTTGGATTTGGTTCTCTCTGATGTTTCACTTCCTTTGACCTCTTTATGGGCTCCTTTCAGTATTTTGTGTGTGTTTGGTTTGAATATGTTTCAGGGCCTTTGAATGTGATTGCTCTCAGGCAACTAAAAATTGTTGTTCTCAGGATGCAGAGTCGTCAATGTTCGTGTTCGACCATGGAGCTTGACTGCGTGGAGAATAGGACAGCATAAAGGTTTATCTTCATTAGCGCTTATAGTTACTGTCATTTAGGATAAATTTTGAGTGTTCTATGTTTGGTTTTTAAAAAAAATTAAAATTCTTTTTGTTTTGGGCAGTTTTGTTTTACCTAATGTTTGACTACATTCTTCTTCCTATTTTGTTAATCTCACCTCAAATTCACCTTTCAATTCCGTCTTCTATCTACCTTTTGGTTCTGCTTTGGCTAAAATAAAATTCTATTCCTTCTCTTTTTTGTGTGCGATTTCTGGGTTTAGATCCTCTACGGCCTCTCCATCCTCTACATCTAACAAATAGACATGAACCTTTTAATTTAATATTTTTTTTATTTGTATTAATCTTAGTCATTGATTACAAAAACTAATGGCTATGATTTTGCTTCAGTGAAGTCAAATCATGCTGCAGAGGATCCAATTTGGCAACTTCTCTCTGGCTGCAAAAAATAGCTGATCTGAGGATGCAGAGTTGAGGCTGCAAGATATTAGTGTGTCTGACCAAAGTTTCCTGTCACGACACGGAGAATGGGACAACTCAGAGGTGAGGTTGAGATCCAAACCATAACCTTCATTCGATCATAAACACTAGCACATGTACCCTGCAGAGTTGAAGAAGCCAGAGGTGGCAAAGAAATTTCAAATCCCTCCAGCATTCTTCTCCAGTTTTCCTTCATCGTCGTCCACACCGGTAAGCACCTTTGTTCTTACATCTCTTTTTGCAATTTTTGTTCTCTTTTGCAACAGACCCTCTTAATTTATTTGTCCCTAATTTTATTAATCCCTCTTGCATTTTGGAATTAATTTGCCAATATTTTGAATGTATGATATATAGAAATAAGGTATTCCTATTATTGTGAATTATTGAAGTTCTCAATTATAAAAAAGACCCTTGGCTATTCATATATCCAAAACAGGCTATTCATCAAAGTGCAACGGGTGAAACATAAGCAACTGAAATTCCATCTATAATTCTATATGATCTTTTAGTTCCATCATTCCAACTGTCAAACCATTCGTCTCTAATATCTGTGAAATTAGAGCAATTGGCTGTTCTTTGTGAGTGCCATTAATTCATTTAGGCACAATCCTTTCAAAGGTAATTTAAACCTCACAAAAAACGATAACGTTGAATTAATTACTATATAAGGTCACTATTTAAAATCTTTGCTATTTGATTATGGTAGTGTTTGACGGTCCATCTTTCCAATTGTCTGAAAGCCTAATTTGTGGATTAAGAATTGCTTAGTCATGCCATTGTGATTCCCACAGGTTATTACTGGGAGAAGACTGGACATTGCAACTTAATGGAGTCTGTTGGAGAGATCAATTGTAATTGAAAATGAGTATTTAAAGGTTTATTTTCTCATTGGCTTAAAACCACTGTTAAATGCTATATTTGTAATTTGTATTAGTTAGAATTGCTCTTTGTGCAGTCTAAAAGGGAAGTCCTAGAAATGGATGAATTGTTTCAAGTGAAGGGTTGTGAAACTCTGTATGCTATTTGTGATTATGCTTTAATAAATTAACAGAAAATTTGCTCCATTAGAGGGAACCTTCAAAAAATTAGAGCATTGCATGGGTAGTCCTCTAATTCCTTCATCTTTTCTATTTTTTTCACTACGTTCAATATGTGTTTGTTTTGTTGATCTTCGATAGCTCTCTAGGCTCTAGCAACTTGATCTAAGACGTTTGGTGAGGTTAAAATGGAGGCCCCTTATGTCACTCCCTTTGCCTTTTGTCTTTTTGCTTATATTGTAACCTGTTAATACTTTAGACTAAATGGAAAGAAGATTAAGCTTGCGATTGAGACCCATCATGGTTTTAATAAGGTTCAAGTCCTTTTTTTCCCAATTCAATTGTGGTGTCCAAGGTTTGATAATGATTTTTCATTGGTTGTTTATGCATTGTTGGTTGAGCTATGGTTGAAACATGTGAGGAAAATGAACCACAAATGTTCCTGATGAAAGACTAGATAAAATAGTCTTTGGAATTAGAAGGAGTAAGTTAATATTGGTAGGTGAGTCTAAAGAGATATAGTTGCTATAGATGATGAAGAATCACTAAAAGTGATTAATTTGTAACAAGTGAGAGACATTAAAAGTTATTAATTTGTAACATATGAGAGATATTAAAAGTGACTAATTTGTAATTTGTGTGGAAAATCATTAAAAGTGATTATTTTATAATGGATGAGAGACATTAAAAGTTAGTATTAATTTGTAACAGATGATAGGTGATAAGTGCCAATTTTACGTAGTTTTCCATTGTTATTAAGGCACTTATCTATGTGATTTATGGAAATTATCTTGCAAATTGACTCTCTTTTGATTAGAATGTGTTTAAATGGAGATCCAATCTCAATTGTTGTTGTAGGGACATGAATCTAGTGAAGAGATGAAGATTTGGTGAAAAGATAAAGAGTTTTGGAAGGTTTGGGAAAAATCAGCTGAGCCCTTTAAAAACCAGCTGAGCTCCTTTTTCCTGTCAGAAAAGGGCTGAGCGGCCAAGAAATGGGCTGAGCGTCTTCAAGGCGGTTAAAGAAAACCCATCCCTAAAGTAACAGGGCGCTGAGCGGCCAGAAAAGGGGCTGAGCGGTCGTGCCAGATTTGCCATTTAAAAGGAAATTTTAAAGCAGAACAGAGGAGAACTTCTGGGACCATAACTGAAATCCACAACTTAGGGAAAGATAGAACTCGAAGGAGAGCATCAAGGGAGGTATAGGAGACTTGGGAGAAGGCTTTGGAGTCAATTTCATCGTCGGGGAACCGTCACGTATTCGGTTTTTCATCGTTCTTCTTCTCTTTTATGATTGTAAATCTATCCATGGACATGGATAGCTAATTTCTCATTTGTTGGGATTAGAACTAGTTGTTTTGATGCTCATGTAATCTATTTGATTTCCTTTCATGCAAATTTCATGTTTCTATGCCAAATAATCAATGGTTTTCTCTTTTGCTTCATGCTACATCTTAGGTTTGATCCCCTTGGGTATTTTGATTGATTCAAACTTGTGTAGGGAATTCACACGTTCTTGAGTCTGAACTGGAGTTAATCATATGTTTCTTTTCCATGATTCAATGATTTTTACCTTGTGCTTCATGCTTGTTTTGGATTGATCACCTAGAACATGAATTTAGATTTAATAGGATGGTGGGATCTAACTATTTAAATCTGAAATAGGTAAAATCATCTAATGATTCTAAGGTCTAGGGATAGGGTTAGATCATTAGTCTATTCAAACATCCATGCTTAATGCTACTCACTATTGTTAATCGATCAAGGGATTAAAGGTTAATATAGTTGAGTTGATAATCTTCTACGCCGGGGGACTGGGTAGTAAGATAAGAAATGGTGGGAGGAATCAATTGCATAGAACGATATTTGTATGTGAATCAATAGAATACATAGAGGTCAAACAACGAAACTCTAATCCCAGCAAAACTATCTACCTTGGTGAATCCAATTACTTTATCTGCTTTCTTTATATTTTCATGTTCTTAAACAAACCCCTAATATCTCTGTTAACCATCATTTGAGTTTGTTAGCTATTGAATGACATAAGTATTACACCTCCCAGTGGATACGACAAAACCCTTTACTATACTACAATTGAGTCTTGAGAGATTCGAACGTAGAGTGGTAAAAAAATCTTTCAACAAATTGGCGCCGTTGCCGGGGAGGTGTGCCAATACTAATTGCATTGCAATAGTTTTCATTCTTGAATGATTGTGAATATAGTGTATAGTTTTTGTTTTCAGTTTAACTTTCCTTGTTGTTACTAATCTCTTGTGTTAGTTAGCTAGTTCAAGAGGAGAAGCAACAAGAAGCTTCTGAATCACTACTTTCAAAATGTTTCAATCGTCTCAAACATACTATCCCTCCGAAGAGGATAGGATTTCTAAGCTTGAGGATACATTGGTGCAATTTATGCAATTGTCAATGATTAATCAAAGGAATACTGAGGCTTCCATCAAGAACTTGGAGGATCAATTGGGAAAGCTAGCTAACATGGTAGCTGAACATGGAAGAGGAATTGTTGAAGCACAAGTGGAAGAAAGTGAGGAAGAAGAAGAAAAATCAAAAAAAGAAGAAAGAGATCCAACCCTTCACCACTTACCGATTCCTTCAAGCCCTCCACAGGTAAAACATGATGAGGATGAGGTAAGCGTTGAAGATTTTGATAGCATATCACATCACCAATGCAATGATGAAATTATTAATGTTGAGCATATTGACTCTGTATTTGGTGATAGGTTTGATGAACAAGTTCCATCAAATTCTTCAAAGAACTTTAAATTTTCATTCATTCATATGCATGTAAATACCTTGGCATGTGAGTTGAATGTAGGTGAATTGGGTTTGATTGAGAAAAGAAAGAAAAAAAATGAGTTTTTGATGGCTTGGAAATACTTTGTTATAAAATTAGATGAAATCCAAGTCAAAAGGCCTAAAAAAAGGAAGGGGTTATACTATAATCCTTGTTTGTGGTCACCATGATAGTGCTAGCGTCAAGCTAATGACCTTAAACAAGCGCTTCCTGGGAGGCAACCCAGTGTTTTTATTGCTTTTGTTATATTTATGTTTTTATGTGTTTTAGTAAGTGGTAGTGTGATTTTGTGAAGCTTTGATTAATTGTGTGCTTTAAGGTGCTTCACAAGTTTTGATAGATATATTGAGTGTGTTCATAAGCTTTGGAAGCAACGAAAATGATAAACTTTGAATTTGAGGAGGTGACTTGTGAAAATGCATGAAATTTGAATGGAATTTGGATCATGTGAAATTTCTGTTCAAAATTTGAGTTTAGGGGTTGCTACAGGTTCAACTAAGTGTTTATCATGCATATGGATTGATGGTATGCAAGGTTTGTATGAATTGTAAAATCTGAGGTATGTGGTTGTGTGGTCTTAAGTGAAAAACAAGTCCCACTATGGTATTTTCTTCATAAACTATGCAAAGTTTCTTCCTATTGCTTGTGAACCATCTCATAATGTGTTTTGAATGTTGTTTTTCAAGTTTTAGGATAAGTTTTAGTGAACTTCTTGATGTGTGATGGAATTGCAAAAATGAAGGTCTATTTGTGATTGTCATGTCCATGGAGTGAGTTATGATGCCATGCGTTTCAATTGTGTATCTAAAAGCTCTCAACAAGTTTTAAATAATGTTAATATATCGTTTTGAGGCCTAGCATGAAGGAAATGTAAGAAGTTCAAAATATAAGGTATTGAGTTGTGAAATAAGTGAAATTTGACCCTAAATGGAGCTTAGAGTGACTTTTGTGCGAAATGTGCTTCAATTTCTAATCTTAAGTTATGCACAAGTTTCATAGGGTATATAAATGTGTTTGAACCAAATGGCATGTGTTAAAATTGTTTAAATCAAAATTTGGCCTATTGAGTTGTGGAAATGCATGAAACTTGACTTTGAAGCTTGGATTGCAAATCACTGATGAATTGAGCTTGAGTGTGGATTTTTAAGGCTTAGACATGTTTCATATGATGAATGGATGTGAAAGAATCAATTGGCATGCTTTGAAAATTCAAAACTCAAAATTTGACCTACCCACTTGTGAAAATTGTCAATTTGATCTTTTGATTTTGGATTTGTGATTGAAAATTTAGTTTGAAAAAGATTTGAGCAAGTTTAAATGAGTGTTTAGAGTGGATGAGTGAAGGTGAGGAGTGAAAACTTAGTCTAGAACAAGCATTGGATATAGCACTTGTGAAAAACCAGATTTTTCAACTGCAACACCATTATGCAGGTCTTATTTCTGTCCAAAACACGCTTAGCGTGTTATTTGGGGTGCTTAGCGCCCTGAATTTTGCAAAGCATAATGGATTCACTGTCATTTTAGCGCTCAACGCTAGGTTTGGGCGCTCAGCGCCACCCTTGAAACAGCAATACATGCTTTACTTCAAATGTACATAACTTCTTCATTTCTTATCGGGTTTAAGCAAATGACCACTCTTTGGAAACATCTTGAAGTCTATTTTCATATGAACTTGAGTTTTTACTATTATAACACTTTTATTTTCTCATTTCTCTCTTTTATTCTAACATGTTTCAAGTGACTGTAAGACAGATTAACAATAAAATCATACAGTTTGGCCTGAGGACAGTCCATTTCTCAAGGAGGGAGTGAGACATCAAGGATTTGAGTAGTGATCTTGGATTCAAAGCATTCACATCATGAGGGAGTCCACTTTACCTTGTTTTTAGTTTCTTTTTAATAGTATAGTTTTTTTCTATAGATAGCACTTGTGCCCTAGATTTCATGTTTCTCTGACTGTTTTCAATACTAGCATGACTATTGTGAGAAGCCCTTGATCTGTACTTAAAATGAATTGATTTTAGTGATTCTATGATAGAAGTTGTGTTTGCACTCATTGATGTCATGACTAGATATGATTGCATTATTCACTTGGAATTCTTGAAGCATAACAAGAAAATTACTTGAAAATCAGGGTTATTTGAAACTTTTTAGCCTGTGAGGGAGTGTTCCTATACACTGTGAGTTGAGAGAGCATCACTTCTTTGCATGGTTGATTTTGTTTGAGTATCTGATATCATTGGCTGCATGGAATTGATAGGAAAGG
This sequence comes from Lotus japonicus, assembly GCF_012489685.1. Lineage (NCBI taxonomy): Eukaryota > Viridiplantae > Streptophyta > Magnoliopsida > Fabales > Fabaceae > Lotus > Lotus japonicus. The sequence goes on along the minus strand of NC_080041.1, from coordinate 11,989,911 downwards.
ATCAAGGCATATTTTGTTATGTATATATAGCTACTTAGCTAAATAGCCTTCCTATTTCAATAGAAGTCCATTTGTTACCCCTTTGAGCCTGAATGTTGAATGTTTTGTGTATTGTTCTTCACTATAACCCTATCCCTAAAAGAAAAACAACGACTTTCCTAAGCTCGATAGGCTAAGAGAGCATTCACTAGTGTGAGTTGTATGCAAGTTGGGGGGAGAAGGCTCTTGAGCTGAATTTTTTGTGCAATTTCAGATTCAATGTATTTGTAAATATTTTCAAATGTGAGTATGCTTGAAAAGAAAAAAAAAGGGCAAAAATAGAAAGAAAGAAAAAAGAAAAAAAAATGCAACAAGAACAAAAAGAGAATAAAGAAGAGATTGATGAGAAAACAAAAGGGTTGAGTTGAATTGAACATGGTGAATGGGAGTTGGTTTAAAGCAAGTTGAGGGGAGTGAATATCATGAATGTAAAGTGTGATTTCTCTCTTGCCTTGTTGAGTTTCTTTGCATATCCTGAAAAACAAAACTCTTTGAAGCCTAGCCTCATTACAACCCTGTAAAGACCTTAGTGATCCTTGATTTCACATGTAGTTTTGATGATTGAGGAGACAAGTAACAATCTTGACTTATGTGATTCAGTGATGTACATGAGCGAAACACAGACCTTGCCTGATTTACATGCTATATCCTGACTCGATTGAGTGGTTCCCTGATCAAGAGTAATTGATTGCATGCCTATTGAGTTTCAGGTTGCATAAGTAGTTGTATTAATGTCATGCATTCTCTTGTGGGCATCATGTTTCTGTTTTGGATCATTGATTCAATCTTTGTGAGATCTTGCAAATTGAGCTTTGAAAAAGTTTAAGTCATGCTTGTTTGATTTAAGTCATTACCTTTTGTTTGAGGACAAACAAAGTGCTAAGTTGGGGGGAGTTGATAAGTGCCAATTTTACGTAGTTTTCCATTGTTATTAAGGCACTTATCTATGTGATTTATGGAAATTATCTTGCAAATTGACTCTCTTTTGATTAGAATGTGTTTAAATGGAGATCCAATCTCAATTGTTGTTGTAGGGACATGAATCTAGTGAAGAGATGAAGATTTGGTGAAAAGATAAAGAGTTTTGGAAGGTTTGGGAAAAATCAGCTGAGCCCTTTAAAAACCAGCTGAGCTCCTTTTTCCTGTCAGAAAAGGGCTGAGCGGCCAAGAAATGGGCTGAGCGTCTTCAAGGCGGTTAAAGAAAACCCATCCCTAAAGTAACAGGGCGCTTAGCGGCCAGAAAAGGGGCTGAGCGGTCGTGCCAAATTTGCCATTTAAAAGGAAATTTTAAAGCAGAACAGAGGAGAACTTCTGGGACCATAACTGAAATCCACAACTTAGGGAAAGATAGAACTCGAAGGAGAGCATCAAGGGAGGTATAGGAGACTTGGGAGAAGGCTTTGGAGCCAATTTCATCGTCGGGGAACCGTCACGTATTCGGTTTTTCATCGTTCTTCTTCTCTTTTATGATTGTAAAGCTATCCATGGACATGGATAGCTAATTTCTCATTTGTTGGGATTAGAACTAGTTGTTTTGATGCTCATGTAATCTATTTGATTTCCTTTCATGCAAATTTCATGTTTCTATGCTAAATAATCAATGGTTTTCTCTTTTGCTTCATGCTACATCTTAGGTTTGATCCCCTTGGGTATTTTGATTGATTCAAACTTGTGTAGGGAATTCACACATTCTTGAGTTTGAACTAGAGTTAATCATATGTTTCTTTTCCATGATTCAATGATTTTTACCTTGTGCTTCATGCTTGTTTTGGATTGATCACCTAGAACATGAATTTAGATTTAATAGGATGGTGGGATCTAACTATTTAAATCTGAAATAGGTAAAATCATCTAATGATTCTAAGGTCTAGGGATAGAGTTAGATCATTAGTCTATTCAAACATCCATGCTTAATGCTACTCACTATTGTTAATCGATCAAGGGATTAAAGGTTAATATAGTTGAGTTGATAATCTTCTACGCCGGGGGACTGGGTAGTAAGATAAGAAATGGTGGGAGGAATCAATTGCATAGAACGATATTTGTATGTGAATCAATAGAATACATAGAGGTCAAACAACGAAACTCTAATCCCAGCAAAACTATCTACCTTGGTGAATCCAATTACTTTATCTGCTTTCTTTATATTTTCATGTTCTTAAACAAACCCCTAATATCTCTGTTAACCATCATTTGAGTTTGTTAGCTATTGAATGACATAAGTATTACACCTCCCAGTGGATACGACAAAACCCTTTACTATACTACAATTGAGTCTTGAGAGATTCGAACGTAGAGTGGTAAAAAAATCTTTCAACAATAGGTGAATTTGGTTTTATGTAACCATTATTCCATTAGTTAATTAGATAATTAGAAGAGCTGAAGATGAATAGCTATGGATGAGTCTCATAAATGATATATAGATAGTAGATAGAAGGTTAGCCAAATGGAACTCTGATGCTAACCTTCTTCAATATCAGGTTTCCTGTAGTTCCTGTTTTTTATTTATTTAAAATGCATAATTAGAACAACAATGGTTGTTTTATCACTTATTTTACTGACTAGCTTGGGTTTTCATGTTATTTGGCACTTTGAATCTTCCATCCAATAAATTTATGGGTTCATTGCTGATGAATTCTCTCCTCTCTAAGACTTTTGCTCACTACAACACAGGCACTGAACATGCATGCTTCCCAACTGCAGCCTCAGGGTCAGCTCCCAAAATCATAAAATTCACCAAAATGGTTTTGTAACTTTAAGAGCTTAATGTGGCTTTGATGGGTGTCTTTGCATTTAGCAATTGGGTCTGTGCCTATATTTTATGTTGTGAAATATATTTCCCGTGTACATCTTAGGGATTTCCTTCTTGGGATGCATACTAAAGAATTGGTATTTATGATATTGGCAGAGAGACACATACCGTAATTTGAAGCTTGCTGATTTTTATTGGCTCAACCATTTTTTAATGAGTTTAATGCAGACCTTATAAAAGTCTGCCCATTGATAAAAAGTTGTAGTTCATATTCTAATTATTTGTCTTACTTTTTATGCTTGACTTTGTTTTAGTACATTATTCTATTAAAAACAGCTTAATTAAGCGCTTAGCTTATGGTCATAAGCACTTATGGCATAAGCGCTTATTCATAAGCTATTTTAATAAAATTATTGAAATAAATTGAAAATAAGTTATATATCAGCATAAGCTCTTTTTCATAAATTATCCTGAATAGCTTATGAAAATAAGCTCAAAACAGCTTATGGCCTGCTCTCTCAAACTGACATAAAAATTTATGCTATCAAATAAACTCTTCCAAACGGGGCCTTACAGGTTGTGACTTCTTTATTGCTACCTTTACAACCTTGGAATTACCTCCGCATAAAAACTAACTGTATGATTTTACGGGTACTACAGCACAAATAAATATGGATTTGGTATTTGGAAGTGCTTCCTCTATTCCCCTTACTTCAGAGTTCAGATTGCAATTTGAAATTTGAGTTTGCCATATGCAGTATCTTTAATTTCGTGGAAGAGGCTCGTTGTCCATGTTTTAAAATAAAATTTAAGTTCTTTTTATAAATACTAGTGCTTTTTTACCCGTGCGTTGCACGGGGAATATGTCTATTGTATTTGATATATCGATTCATATTTTAAATTATAAATATTTAAGATGCTAAGAATGTAAGAATAATCATAATAAAGATGTAGATATTTAAAGAGCACAAATTTTGAAAAACACAGAAGTTAATAAACCAAAAGCTTTAATTTTTGCATATGTGAGGTATAACTGAATTTTGTTTGTGAAGATGTATACTCGTGTTGCATAAAGGGTAATGCTTTTGTGTTTTAGATATATAACAATACATAAATATATAATTATTTTTTAAATTATTAAAAATACACTTAAGTTATAGAAAATGAATTTTATTTTTTTTTAACTCGTACAAATTTTCATTTTCATGTAAAATGTTTCTCCCCGTGAGATCTCGTAACTCTAATTTGTTAGCACTAATAAATTCATGTCATAATTTTATAGTACATATGTATTAATATTTTGTGTTCCTCTTACTTTTCTTATTATCAAATTATTATAGTTATATACTTATATAAATATACACTCTTAAAATTTTGAAAATAATACTAAAGTTAATTATATTAAATTTATTCTATTAAAATAAATTAAATTAATTAGTTTAGAATATAATGATTGTATAAAAAAAGTATAATGATACTTTTTATATAAAACAAAATCTCACGTAGATAGCATTATAGTACTTTAAAATTAAAACATACAATTGAAAATTATACGCAAATACAAACAACAACCACTTTTAGGTTTCAGAGCAGACTTAAATGCAAATCATCTTACTCAATGGATTCTCATTTATCAGAGAAACAAAATCTTATAAATTTCATAAATCAATATAGAAGGGGAAATTCTAGTGTTTTTTTACCCGCGCGTTGAACGGGGAATATGTCTATCACTCTATCGTATTTGATACATCAATCAATTATTTGATTATTTAAAATATATTAAACAATATATGAAATAGAAGGGTCTCAAATGCTAAGCAAAGTGGACCAAAAGACTTGTCATCTAAGCCTGATTGAGATAAAGATGAAATCGTTTCACATTCTTCATGAACATGAAAACAATGACACAAATAATAGATATAAGGAATCACCAATAAAGCAAACGATAAACACATATTATGAAAAAAAAAGGATGTGATAGTAACACTAATCAGGATTGTAAAAGATAAATCATAAAGTATGACATCATTTTGTGTTTATACCAAGTCATCCAAGTTTGAGTCAATATTGCAAGGTACCTACAAAATTTATGAAATATATCGAAAATTTTTTTTGGTTTGTTTGCTCTGTCCTGTTTTCTTTCCGGCACTTTCTAGGTTTTCCTATCTTTCTGTCTTTGGGTTTCTTCTGTTTGGTTTTTGTCTGGCTCGATCTTTGGGTGTACTTTCGGGTTTTTTCCGCCGGTGTTGGTTGGTTTGTATTTCCTGCTTAAGAGTTATCTCTCAAGCCTTTTGATATTATATATATATATATATATATATATATATATATTTATCTTTCAAAAAAAAAAGTTTGACTTTTTTATTAGTAGTTTGTCAACACTACTTTAGTTGCATATAATAATAAAATGTGTAAGAAATATATATTGATTCGTCTACTTGAAATTTGTCTTCTAAAGGAGAAGAGCCGAAATATATAGGGAGTTTATGATCTTTTATAGTATATCAAGTAACAATTTTATGTCTAAGGGTGACGACTGTCCTATTACCACAACGTGATTCCACCCTTAGTACATTCATTAAAAAATTATTCTTTTTTTGAAAATGGAAGAAATAGCACGTGATTCTTTTTCAAAAAATTCAACGTGTCAATACATTAGATAACAACTGTGATTCTGTTACATATTTAATTTAAAAAAAAAAGTGATTATTAAACAATAGATGAAATAGAAGAGTCTGAAATGCTAAGGAAAGTGGACAAAAAAGAATCACCAATAAAGTAGATGATAAATACATATTAATCATGGAAAAAAAAGAACGTGATAGTAGCACAAATCTGAATTGTGAAAGATAAATCATAAAGTATGACCTCATTTTTTTTTATTTCAAGTCATCCATGTTTGAGCCAATATTGCAGGGTGCCTACAAAATTTAAGATATATATCAGACTTTGTACATACTTGTTTTAATCAATAAAGAATTATTTCATTGTAAGGGAAAATAGAACGAACCTTAAACCGACAATAATATTTTTGCATCAGATGTTCATCAACTTATAAGATGTCATAGACATCATGTTAACAATGAAATAAAGTTAGGTCACTTAGAAGTCAGTTTGTATTAAAAAACTATTAAGATAAAAAATTAAACTAACCACTCATATGTTCTCAAAAACTTCTTGGTAGACAACATTGCGCTTGGAGTTTGAAACTACCCCTTGTTTATCCCCTAGTGTTTTTTACCCGTGCGTTGCACGACAAATTGATTGTTGGAGTTGACATTAATAAAAAATATAACAAAATGTGATGAGTATAGAGAAATACGTGTGGTATAGAGTAAATTATATAAGTTGTTTGTATGAGAGCTGTGATAGTAGAGAAATAATGACGTAGATTCTCTCCCATCGTTGGGTTAAATAGAGAATAAGAGAGGGAATTAGTTTGCCATGAATCGACATTTAAATAAAAATAAAAATATCAAAATATAAAAACAATGATAGGCTTAATAAATTAATAAGATTACTCCCTCCCAATAACCAAAAAAATAAGATTACAATTGGAAAGCTAAAAAAATTGATCAAACTTTGTTCTATGTCTACTCAAAATGAGAAGATTGAAAAAATACATTGGACCCACAAAATCTGCCCCTTTATCTCTCATCCCTTGCCAATCAAACACACTAACTCTTATCTCTCTCTCCTCTATTTCTCTCTTCTCTTTCACTACCATATCAAACAAAGCATTAGAGAACCTAGTTGAATAGTTTAGCAAGGCTATAACAAAATGGCATAGGAGTTCTTGGAAAAATAATTTTAAAATTTCTTTAAATTATTTTTCAAATCTTATCCAATATAGCTTTTGTTTGAAAGTAACATATCCACTTCATTAGCATTCTTTGTGTGCAATCACCCTCCTCTCCCTCTCTGTCTCTCTATTCTCCTACCTACAACTCATTTCCTTCTTCTAGCTTCTCATACCTTATTTCAAGTAGTGCCTTGATTTATTTAAGGCATTTGATTCAAATTAGCCTAATTGAACCAACCAAAACACATAAAGAATAAAATTAAAAACAGACACATAAGTAGCTTCAAACCAATACATTAATCTTATGAATCAAATGCTAGACATAAAGAACTTTTAACTAAAAGGATTCATTCTCCTACCTCAGAAATTAAAAGCATTAAGCCACATGCTTTTCCTTCCCAAACTCTATCTCGAGCCTTTAATGTACTTCAACAATTCTTCTCTAATTTTTTTTTGAAATCTCCTGCATTCTTCATTCCTTAGCATAGTTTGAGAAAACAAATCATAATATGTCTTAGATCAAGAAAATCATTTCAACCTACAATATTATATCAAGAAACTGATTTTGGAGCAACACGCGTAGGTAGATTGGAGGAACCATCACCTATAACCCGAGTCAAAATAAGATTAGACATAAACAAAACTATGCAAAGAAGGAATTTGAAGAGGAAAATGGAGAATGCTCACCAATTTTTCCGGCCAGCTCTCCAATTGAGTCATGGAACGTGACAAAGAGGGGAGTCGAAGCCATCATTATAAATTTAGTAAGGAGTAGTAGTAAATCTTCTTTCAAAATATAATTTATTTAAATCTTAGATAATTAGGGAAAATCTTTTAAAATTCAGGTTTCAAGATAAAATAGCACAACATAAGAGAGGCTATCTAACAAATTGACAATAAAAACAAAACAAAATCTTTAAAAAATATTTAATAAAAATACGATAAAAATTCGGATTTTTTTTAGAGTATTAATTAATTTAAGATAAAAATAAACAACCTAAATCCTAATTGATTTATACTCTAAAAATAACTCTAAAATAGAATAAAATATTTCCTGTAGAATCACATACAAAGGAGAATCAAAAAACATAAAAAACAAATCAAAATATTGCAAAATTCCATATAGAATATAAAATGGACTCACCATCCATGGCTTCCAAAGAATCTCTTTTGGTGGAATATCTCTAAAAAAAAACCTGAAGAAAAGAATTTGAAATTAGCATGGCAAGTGATGAACGAAATTGACCTTGAAGTCAAACATGAGTGAATGAAAGTTAAAGGTAAAGTAAAATAAAATTGAAAAAAACCATAACATATTATGCAAGCAAATGAAGAAAATAATTTGAAACCTCCATCTGCAACCTTCCCAATCAATCCAAGGCAGCAAATCGGAGGGATGCGATTGCAAGTCGATGGCAAAGTGGTTCCGTTGAGAGATGAGACGATTTTGTGGGGGTGGTTCCGTTCAGTTGAGAGATGAGATGAAAATTGCATGGAGGAGATGAATTCCATGGAGGAGATAGTGGAGGTAGGCAGGGTTTTAAGAGGGTTTTTGCTGATGGGATGCATTATTGATTTAAATCACTTATCACAGATTTTATATTAAGATAAAATCATGAAATAAACAACATAAATCCTAATCAAATCTAAAATTAAAAAATGTACCAAATAAATATAGATAAAAACTATCAAAATCTAGCAAATCACAATAAAAACTCATAAAATCAGGAATTAATTAAAAATCCAAAAATTCAATAAAAATACCATAAAAAATAAATAATAATATAAATTAAGATAAAATACAGAAATAAACAACATAAATCCTAATCAAATCTAAAATTTAAAAATGTACTAAATAAAAATAGATAAAAACTATCAAAATCTAGCAAATCACAATAAAAATTCATAAAATCCGGAATTAATTGAAAATTCGAAAATTCAATAAAAATACCATAAAAATTAATTAATACTCTAAAAATAAATCAAAAATAAATTAAGATAAAATCAAGAAATAAAAAACCTAAATCCTAATCAAATCTAAAATTTAAAAATGTATTTTTTTATTAAGGAGAAATAAGGTAAGGAAAAATCAGGGCACATGTGGCAAGTGGGGCCAAGGAGAAATAGTTTACATGTAAAATATTAGGTGAGAATTAATCTGGGAGCGACACGTCATTAACTTGACATGTGAGAGCGACATGTCATGCTAGAAGTTGTTCTTTTCTAATATATATAAAATTTAAAAATGTTCTAAATAAATATAGATAAAAACTATCAAAATCTAGCAAATCACAATAAAAACTCATAAAATCCGAAATTAATTAAAAATCCGAAAATTCAATAAAAATACCATAAAAAATAATTAATACTCTAAAAATAAATAATAATATAAATTAAGATATAATACAAAAATAAACAACATAAACCCTAATCAAATCTAAAATTTAAAAATGTACTAAATAAAAATATATAAAAACTATTAAAATCTAGCAAATCACAATAAAAACTCATAAAATCCGGAATTAATTAAAAATCCGAAAATTCAATAAAAATACCATAAAAATTAATTAATGCTCTAAAAATAAATCAAAAATAAATTAAGATAAAATAAAGAAATAAAAAACCTAAATCCTAATCAAATCTAAAATTTAAAAATGTATTTTTTTATTAAGGAGAAATACGGTAAGTAAAAATCAGGGCACATGTGGCAAGTGGGGCCAAGGAGAAAGAGCTTACATGTAAAATATTATGTGAGAATTAATCTGGGAGCGACACGTCACTAACTTGGCCTGTGAGAGCGACACGTCATGCTAGAAGTTGTTCTTTTCTAATATATATAGATATAGATGATATGTTAACCTAATAGTGAAAAGGTGATATATAAGATGATTTTTTTTTATTTTTTTATATATTTTTAATATAAAACATGAATTAATTTTTTTAATATAAAACAAAAAAAATACATGCAATAAATGCCATTTAATTTCCTTTTTTGTACATCGAAAAAATTAATTGCACCTTGCAGGGATTGATCTCAAGACCTCCCCCACCCAACTTATATTTCCCCTAGCTCTTACCACTTGAACTAACCTTCGGGGACAATTATGATACTAATTAGGTTTGTGGAATGATTTTTTTAGCATTTCTAAATATTTTAGGAATTAACATTAAGACTAATTAATATATTCTATAAATCCAAAATAATTAATCATGACCTATAGAATTCTCTAACTTAAATAAACACACTAAAGAACACATTAAAAATAATTTTGGTGGAGTCGGTAATATTCATCAACCAAGCATTTAGGAAAACAAACAAAAGATTAAAAAAATAGCAACTCACAATAGAGAAACATCATTCTACCAGCCCTCTGCACCACATGTGTCGATTTCGATATCAAGGTATGACTCAGTCACCTATGCTTTAGTCATTTGATTATTTTCAGTTTCATATTTCAATAATCTTTTATAATTCTGAAGAAAAAATACAAATTTAAAAAGAAAAAATACACACGATAAATGAAAATGAATAACCCCGTGCACGGGTAAAAATACTAGTATTACTATATTAGAATGATTTTTTTAGGGTCAACATTAAAATGATTAAATAAAAAGAAAAGTGTAGAAACACGTAGAAAGTAAAAAAAATCTTAAAATGATCAAATAGAAAGAAAAGTTTAGAAACATGTAGAAAGTCCCTATCTCATATCAGCAGAAAACTCCAGAAAATCCCAGGTTCATTAACTTCTCTTCTATATAAAGCTTCACTCGATCTGTTTCCGCTCCACATCAAAACCAGTGACAAACAAAGCTATTCCTTCTACTAAGTTCCAACTTCCAATTTCAATCAAAACCAACGCATTCAACACAACCATGTCTCTGATTCCAAGCTTCTTCGGCGGTCGACGGAGCAACGTCTTCGACCCTTTCTCCCTAGACACATGGGACCCGTTCGAAGGATTGCCCCTCTCCAATTCCAACCTCCCTTCCTCTGCTCGCGAAACCACCGCCATAGCCAACACCCGCGTGGACTGGAAGGAGACCCCGGAGGCGCACGTGTTCAGCGTCGACCTTCCGGGGCTGAAGAAGGAGGAAGTGAAGGTGGAGGTTGAGGACGGGAAGGTGCTGCAGATAAGCGGGGAGAGAAGCAAGGAGCAGGAGCAGAAGGATGATAAGTGGCACCGCATTGAGCGGAGCTCCGGGAAGTTCATGAGGAGGTTCCGGCTCCCGGAGAATGCTAAGATGGAGCAGGTTAAGGCTGCTATGGAGAATGGGGTGCTCACTGTTACTGTTCCTAAGGAGGAGGAGAAGAAGCCTGAGGTTAAGTCTATTCAGATTTCTGGTTAAATCTGTGTCTCTGGAACGAGTGTGAGGTCAATGTTGTTGTAATAGTGAACTGTCGTATCTTGTGTTTGTTAATGTTGTGTCTATGTATGGGTTTTATGTAAGGCTTTGATCTTGAGGTGAATGTAGAAGTTTGATATGTATCAATAAAGAGTTATTTCATAAACCAATTAAGAAGCATGTGATCCTTTATCTTTATTCTAAAGTAGAATTCAATCTTACATAAACCAATATTTTGTTTCCTCCTCTTTTCCTTTTTCATTTCCACTCCAGTGAAATAAGAAGAGAAATTAGAGAAAAAAATACTGTAAAATCTATTTTATAGAAAATGTGGAGTGAAATAGAAAGAAAAAATGCGTGAAAAAGATATAAGAGAGAAAAAGAAGTTTTAAATAGTTACCCAAAAAAATTGTTTGGGATATTTTAGGATGAGTTGGTTAGTTGTGAAATGTTTATTGCTGATAAAATTGGATTTTCCCTAAAAGTGAAATGAGGATGAGAATTGGTAATGAATAATTGTGTGTTTGGTTTTCAGTTTATATACGTTCTAAGACAGTAGTTTTAACCGAAAAATATGAATTTCAATTTAGTGACTCTTAGATTCCGTTGGATTGAAAGTGCTTTTAAGTTGATCTCAATTGAAATCTAAACATGCTTGTAAAATTGACGCGAGGTGGTCGTAGCAAATAGATATGCATTTTATTGTTTTTGAGAGCCGTAATACTTATGTTGTTTAACAAATAACAAATATAAATGATAGTTTTGCAATAGGTTGGTGGTTTTTATAAGAACATCAAAGTAAACTAGAGTAAGTCAAATGATGGGAAACAAAGGTATGTGAACTTGCTAGGATTAGATGTCGTTGAATGATTTTTGTGTATTTAGTGGTTAAATACATAATTCAACTCTATTTTATTGATATCAGCATGAGTCACCATAACTCTCTAATTCTAAATCACTTGATTAAGAAACTATGCAATTTAGGCGTTTTAAGAATAAGTGTAGCTCTATGTCTAGTAATTAGAATATTGCGTGATTAATTTTAATTCAGACTCATAAGATTGTAGCGTTCGTTTAATGAAAGGTCCAAAAATTTCAAAGTTCCTTTCTTTTCTTCTCTCCTATGAGTGTTGGGTTCTCTAAATTTGAACAAAGATGAATTTTATATGAAAATGATAGCATAGAGCACTGAGCATCTTTTGACATTGCTTCAGACCCACTCAACGGCTTTCGATCTCCACTCGCTCAACATGTTTTTTGTAGCAACAAATCATTTTCTCATTTTAAAAAAGTTCCTGAGCACTCTTAAAAGATGCTGAGTGTATTTCCGACAGAAACAATCAGAATTCTTGAGTTCTTCACCAAATCTTATATTTCTCTTTACATCACACATTCTAAATCAACTTCACATTTATACAGGTCATGAATCAAAATAAATAGTTTAAAAATGACACTTAATAATACTATAACCTATTCATACTCTTGACCTATGACAATATGAAGTATGAAGTTAATTACACTAACGGAGTAGGTTGCTTAACTGGCTAACAGAGTAGTTAATTACTCTAGCTGACTTAACAGTGAAAATGTTCCTCACTATATGTTTCACCTGATTTAGGGGTTTCATCCTTTAGATTTTGATGTCACTATTGTCTGGGCGTTAGCCTTCTTTTCTAACCCAAAAAAGGGGGGAGTTATTGACATGTGGTTAGGTCCATTAGGTACATCATATGATAAAATGGAATAAACCTTTTCGATGTGGAATATTACCAAATGGCTGATACAGATATGGACACATATGGTACATGGATTTAAAATGTTAATCCGTGGATCTAAGCCTCTGTTGGTAGTACTAAACAATCCCTCTCCATTAGATTGTGACTCTATAGATAACTCGTACCTAACTGGTTTACATTTCTTAGATTTTTTTATTTTATTTTTTATATTTAAGACTAAACAATTCTTAACATGTCTTAGTAGTTTTTTTTAGTTTTCCAAAGTAACACACGGCTGACAATCATGAGACTAATTTTTCGGTGCTCGTACATCATGTTAAGTGAATATGAGAAACCTTTCTTCACACACACAGTCTAGAGATCGAACCGATGCTTAACCGATAGAATCAGTGGTTAAGAAATAAAATGGGGCGGTTTAAAAATTCCAAAACCAACAAATACAGAAAATTCCAAAACCACTATATTACTGTTATTTGTGTTCGCGCAAACATCATCCCAATAAAGCTCATTACATTGCTTCTGTAAGAAGCTCATAACGCATCATCCTCCACCTCTTCAGGTTCGATACCACCTCTTCTTCATTTTCATCTTCATCTTCATCTTCATCTTCGTCTTTCTCATTTCTCACTCTCTCTGCGCTCTGCTCTGTTCAGATAGCCATGGTGCTTTTCAACGTTTCACGCATAGACACCACTCCCATCGATGGCCAGAAGCCTGGAACCTCTGGTCTCCGCAAGAAGGTTACATTTCTGCTTTGCTTCTTCCACCATCAACAACTGTTATCTTCCAAATCCGATCTATTTCTGCTTCATATCTAGAAATTCCGAATCCGATCTATTTTCTTAATCATTTGATGTTTACGCTTTGTGCATGATATGACTGAATAACAATCGTGATTGGATCAGAACGAACTAAGCTAGATGATATGCAGATTTGTCTGTTTCTATCAAATTTCAATTTCATCTAGAGCAATTCACGATCAACCAAACCAAACTGTTTAGTGTGTGATTGTTGTGGATTTTTGTTAAACTAAACTGTTTAGATCTAAGTTGAACTCAATGTGTTAAATTCTTACTCATTTGGAATCAATCACATTGCATGTTGAATTGAATTTTCTGTATGCAATATCTGTTTCATATCTGATTGTTGGTTTGGCTGGATATTTTCAGGTGAAAGTATTCGTGCAGCCTCATTACCTCGAAAATTTTGTTCAGGCAATATTCAATGCGCTAACGGCGGAAAAAGTTAGAGGTAGGTGTCCTTGATGTCTTATTTTGCTTCAAACTTGCAGCAGCTAATGGTTACGAATGAATCTGCGATTTTTTTGATCCTAACAAGGAATTCGCTATATTTTGTCTTTCAAGGTTAATGTGGAACTTCATATGTTTTGTTGGAAACTGATTTCCTTTTCATGCTTCAATTATAATTCATTTGTGGGATTATGAGAACTATTCCTTCTGTATTTGTAGGCGCAACACTAGTTGTATCTGGCGATGGTCGTTATTATTCAAAAGAAGCTATTCAGGTGATTTTTTACTACTTGGTGTCTAAATATCTGATTTATCGAGTATGCTGTTAGTAAAGTGCTGACAGATTGATATCGTTTGTTAGGAAAAATTCTCATTTGCATTGCTTTGATGTGTTAATAGTCTTTGGTTCACGTTGATATTTGATTAGTACTGTCCAGTACATCTTACCTAGGCAGGCATTTTGACTAATCTGATAGCATTGCACCTCTTCTCAGTTATCATCTCTTGGAAATATTAATGATTTTGGTCTTAAATTTATAATCTCCTTTTTATTAAATGAAAAAGTACAGGTTAAGACATTACAAATACAAGGATATGGAAACCAAATTTCTATTTTCCTGCTACAAAGTTCAGACTCATGAAAAAGAGAGTTGTTTCTTTATCCTACGTTGCTTATGCATCTCTTAGGGATATATGTATCTGGCTATACTTCACTTGCTTGTCTTCTTAATTTCAATATCAAATTGTGCATCATGAATGCTTTTTTATAAATATGCAGATTATAACTAAAATGTCAGCAGCAAATGGTGTAAGACGTGTTTGGGTTGGTCAAAATGGATTGCTTTCAACTCCTGCAGTATCTGCTGTTATCCGTGAAAGAGTTGGGGCTGATGTAAGACATGTTTTCTGTAATTTCCTTTTCTTTACCCTTGATTCTCTCTTTGCCTAGAATTTTTTTCTTTACTTCACCAAAGGTATTCCATGATTTTTCTGATTGCATTAAGGTAACATTTTTTTCTCCTGAAGTAAAGAAAAACAACGGATGGAAAAATTGTGTTGTCTGTACAGGGATCCAAGGCAACAGGAGCATTTATACTGACAGCAAGTCACAACCCTGGTGGCCCTGAGGAGGCAAGTTACTCTCATGTTTTACTTTTAATCAATTTTGGAATTAAATTTGATTACTTTATATGATGATATCTGGTATGCGAATTTAAGTGTGGATCTCTCTCACATTCTATTTCTATATCTGAACCAAGTTGCCTAACCTTCAGCATGTAGCTTGCCTAATATTCTATTCATGTTCTAGTTCCTGGTAATAGTTAACAGTGATCATGGAATCTCATGATAACACTACTCTTGCCTCTTTTTGAGCTTGAATGAATAAATTATATGTGATAATACCTTTTATCTTTTACTTTTTGAACGCCTCTTTAAACATCCAAAGCGGGTAAAGGTAGCTAGTGGGCCTCGGATGATATTGTTTATTAGGATCTGTTTGATTCTGATTGGAATGTTAAGGACCAAATAACAAGAAATAGTGGGATAAAACGCAGTTATAGGGAAGTTGAGTAGCAAGCTTGGTCTAGGTCAACATTTAAGATAGTGTTTATTTGGTCACAAAAGCAATCCTGAGTTCTCCCCTCCCTAAAAAAAAAGGAAAGTAAGCTTTCTACCATGGTGAATTACTTTTCAGTTTTAGATAATAGATAAATGATAGTGAGCATAGAAAATAGCAGTTTCTTTAGATATCATTAAGAAACAATAAAAGCTAATAAGATGATTATTTTCAAAGGTTAATGTATCAAGTAGATGGATGTGAGGCTTGGTTTCCAAAGACATAGAATAGAAACAATGAATTGATTCAAATGTAAATCTCATGTATCTTATCACGGTGAGACCATGTTGCCTATGAAATTAACTCTGAATGATTTTCATTGTTTGATTTCAATTATGCAGGATTTTGGAATTAAATATAACATGGAAAATGGTGGACCAGCACCCGAGGGAATTACTGACAAGATATATGAAAACACAACAACAATTAAGGAGTACTTGACTGCTGAAGATCTGCCAGACGTACTGCTCACAACCTGGCTATAAATATTCCTTTTTTATCTAATCTAACATAGACTGCTAAGTGCTACTTCTACCTAAACTTTGTTCCTGATACTCAATTTGTTTCCCCAGGTGGATATCACCAAAGTAGGTGTTACAAACTTTACAGGCCCTGAAGGACCATTTGACGTTGAGGTTTTTGATTCAGCAAGTGATTATATAAAATTGATGAAGTAAGATTTTCTACAGGATTAATATTACAATTCACTCTGCATTCATATGTAGGAGTTTTATGGTGATGGATTTATAAATGTCATGTGATGGTGCCACTTGACCTGCAAAACCGGAGAATGTTAAAGGAAGAAAATGTTCAATAATTTGTCATGCTGTAAAAGTTTGTTTTGATAAATTTTCTTGCCTTTCCCATTTTTGAGTCTTCAGTTTTGAGTTGCTTATGAGCCAGTTGCTCTTGCAATTTGCAATCTTAATTTTCATAAGATAGTCGAACATTCTATCTTCCTATGTGCTTCCACTGATTTGATCCTTATCCCTTGATTGAAATTTTACAGGTCAATTTTTGATTTTGAAGCTATCAGGAAACTGCTGTTATCTCCTAAATTCTCATTCTGGTATATTTTCTATATGCTGTTTTTAAGTTTGTCATATAATGTTCGTCTTTGTTCTTTTCTTCACCACGAAACATAATGGTAAATTCCTGTAATGTTATTGAAGTTTTGATGCATTGCATGGAGTTGGTGGAGCTTATGCAAAGAGTACTTTTGTGGATGAGCTTGGCGCACAAGAAAGCTCTTTACTGAACTGTACACCAAAGGTCTTATTCCCTCCTTGATTATTGATAATGATAAGCTTTAAGTATTCTGATTTCTGAATGATATAGTGATGATTTAAATTTGATTTTTGGATGACTTTCTTCGATACAGGAAGATTTTGGTGGAGGACACCCTGACCCCAATTTGACATATGCAAAGGAGTTGGTTGCTCGCATGGGATTGGGCAAATCTGAAACTCAAGATGAGCCCCCAGAGTTTGGTGCTGCTGCTGACGGTGATGCAGATCGCAACATGATACTTGGTAAAAGGTAGCGGAGCCCTTCATTCGTGATAAATTTAAATTTTATCTAACTTTTGGTTGTAATTTACGTTCCTCTTTTTTGCTAGGTTTTTTGTCACTCCTTCAGATTCTGTGGCCATTATTGCTGCAAATGCTGTTGAAGCTATACCATACTTTTCTGCAGGCTTAAAGGGAGTTGCCAGGTTTCTATCACATCTAAGCTTCACTCCCACTTTCAACAGTGTGTGTTTTTGCAAGCAAGCATATGTCTGTATGTGCAATGCAGTAATGACAGGCTAATTTATGCTTATATATGCTTGGTAATAAACTGTTTTTAATTATCTAGCTAGTTGCTGCAAAAAGAGCTAATAAATATGTTTCTAGTTGGACAATGAAACAGGAAGGATTTGTTTGAATTTAATTTGAAGATATATATTTATAGTTTGAATTTAATTCAAAGATAATTTAATTCAAAGATATATATTTATAGTTGTTGGTACGTATTGCTCAACTGACCCAAAGTTCTAATCTGCCATTGGTTCTTGAGCTTGTTTCCTAGCAAATTGATCTTATTCGGTAACTTCAGCTCTTGCCCCTACTGTTACTGATATATACCAATTTTGAACTATGATATTTTGTAGGAGCATGCCAACCTCTGCTGCCCTGGATGTCGTAGCTAAACATCTGAATTTGAAATTTTTTGAGGTATACTGTTGTGCCACAATGAAGTGTGACAGTGCTAATTAGTGGTTTGTAAACACATAGTGATTTAGTTTATTATTCAAAGCCAGGTACCCACTGGTTGGAAGTTCTTTGGTAATTTAATGGATGCTGGATTATGTTCCATTTGTGGTGAAGAAAGTTTTGGGACTGGTACGTGTTTGATATTGCATTAGAAAAAGCACTTGTAGCGTTACTCAGCTTTTTTCATCTTGTGATTATTCTCATGTTTGTGGATAGGTTCGGACCACATTCGTGAGAAAGATGGTATCTGGGCAGTTTTGGCCTGGCTATCTATACTTGCATATAAAAATAAAGATAATCTTGAAGACAAACTCATAACAGTTGAAGACATAGTGCGCCAGCATTGGGCTACTTATGGGCGCCATTATTATACTCGATATGACTATGAAGTATGATACACTTATTTTCTCGTACTTTGATATAATCTGATTTGGCAATCATTTAACCAGTTCAATTTCCCCCCTTAAAGAATGTGGATGCAGGTGCAGCAAAGGAACTGATGGCCTATTTGGTGAAACTGCAATCCTCACTTTCAGAAGTCAATCAGTATGTCAATATTAGTGCTCCAACACTACTTTAATTGTGTTTCATTACAAATGTTTATAAATTTTATTGCTATCTTTTTAGGATTGTTAAGGGGGCCAGGTCAGATGTTTCAAATGTTGTCAACGCTGATGAGTTTGAGTACAAAGATCCTGTAGATGGTTCCATCTCATCTCATCAGGGCATCCGATATTTCTTCGAGGATGGATCACGATTGGTAAGTTTGCTGCCTCTTTGCTACTAACTTGGTGGGAGAAGTAGAAAGTTCAGGTGGACTTTTAGATATGAAAAAGTTTTTTTCTTTCTTTTCTTGCATTTCAATTATTAATTTCCTCATATATATGACTTCTATTAATTATTTGTTTTCTTACCTTCAATTTCCTGCCCTAGATTTTCCGACTCTCTGGAACTGGATCAGTAGGTGCAACTATTCGACTCTACATTGAGCAATATGAGAAGGATCCATCAAAGATTGGGAGACTTTCACATGAAGCGCTAGCTCCTCTTGTGGAGGTTGCATTGAAACTTTCAAAGATGGAGGAATTCACTGGTCGATCTGCTCCAACCGTCATTACATGAATGCATAATACTGGAAGTCAGTTAGACCTAAAGCTTCACCAAGTCATTTCATCTTGTTTGTCCCCCATTTCAATCCAGTGTTAATTTGAGTGTAGCCAACTTGTAATGTTGGTGGTTTGAAGTCCCTTACTATGTCCACTTGAGTGGACTTTACTTAACTAAATTTTGATGTGCTGAATAATTTGAAAAATGCCGAATGCGGATTATACGTTCTTAAAATAACGGTTCCTCATTTTGCCTTTTTTTTTCTTTCTTTCTGGGGTGTTCTTTTCCCTTCATTTTCTTGCCTTCCCTCTGCTATGTTCCAGGGGTAAGTTGGATTTGCATAAGCTTGCTGTAAAAAGAAAAAAATCTAGTATGAGATTGGAGAGCCAGGGATTGATATTATTCAAATCGGTATATTTTAATATTCTTGCTTTCTGCTAATGTGTCATTGTTTCATTTATGTCATGTTGAAATATACTTTATAGGATTGAGTTTTTCTGGGGGAAGATTCTAATTATCTCAACTAAAACTTATCTAACTAGCTCCAGATTTGAGTGCTGGCTGTCTTTAGCGTTGCAACATTAAGCTGACCTATTAAGATACCCTAAAATTAGCTGAAATTCCTCTTGTTTTCTATAAATTAATTTAAACTAGGAATGGAAATTTTATAAACAAAAATAGAGAAAAGTTATATCTTGAAATGTTAGAAAAAAATGTCAACATTCCAACTTAACCCTTTTCTATTAGAGAACTAATATATAAGAAAACTACCCTAACAGCCTACGAGAAAACGACCCTATACAACAACAAAGCCCAAAACAAAAACCTAGGCCAAAACCCTCCGAACCCACTAGCAAGATCTAACCAAAAAACTAAGCACCCAGGACAAAAGCACCAAAACCACTAAGAACCTCCATATAACCTCGGATGATTAGCTACTAGATGAGCGTAGCTCTAAAGGACTTCATCATCGGTCCCTATAAAAACAACTCCAACATGTTTTGCAATGACCAAATCTCTCTTGGCTCTCATCATAACGCCAACTGACCCCGACGCCTCAGGAAGAATTAGCGGCGACTCCAAAGCAAGAACCTCAAGCACCAGGGTCCACGAGGCCAAAGCAGAACAAGGTCCAACAACCTTCTTCTGCTTTCCTTCTGAAAAACATTTCTTTGGTCGGCCTCTCCCCTGTCGTACCACCCTCTCAGCAGCTCTCGAAGGCTCTTCCGCCACCCCCGCATCATCAGAAGGAACATGGGAAGTTTATAAAGAAACTATGAAGTGTAATTGAACAAAAAAAAAAAACTATGAAGTGTAATGTATATATCTTCATTAAGCTTTGGCTTTGAGAGCTTATGTGGCTCTCCGGTTGGTCGCTTTAAAATCACTTGCAAAGAAATTATAAGGTGTAGTTTATGAAATTGTTATGCTTTTTCCACTACCGATAGAATAAGAATATTTATGATCTTAAGCAGTGTTTCATACTGCGGTCCACAACAGCTATTGCAGCTGCAACGTAACAAGCTTTGGAGTCCTCGCATTAGCATCGAGACCTCGCAATTACGTCCACATAAACCCTCATTTGTTTTTAATTTCACAATGCATGCAACCACA
This sequence comes from Lotus japonicus, assembly GCF_012489685.1. Classification (NCBI taxonomy): domain Eukaryota; kingdom Viridiplantae; phylum Streptophyta; class Magnoliopsida; order Fabales; family Fabaceae; genus Lotus; species Lotus japonicus. The sequence goes on along the minus strand of NC_080041.1, from coordinate 11,969,394 downwards.
ATCACGTCAACAATTTAAAACTCTGGTCTTAAGTTAATGGTTTGCAGCTTTGAAATGTATAAAAGTATTTTTGCACCTTTACTAGTTACTAGCACTACACATTAGCAAGCAATAAATTCATCTTAAGCATCAATCACATTACGAATCATCCAAATTAATAGCAGCTACTTTGGAAGCACTAATCTTGACAGAAGAAGATCTAATCTTATTTTGTAATCTTAAAGAAGCACACTCTGCTGCCACCACCCCTTTTTCTTCCTCTTTCTTCAAATCACTAGGAGGCAAGAAGCAATCAATGGACAACCCTTTGATGTTAAAATCCACCTCTTCAATTTGCCAAACCTCTTTTACTCTAGTTCTCGAATGGCTCTCAACAGGGCCTCCTTCGCCGAACCTCGACAACGAAACCCAAGTCACCCCGGAGTGTGCTATGCTGATACCATCCACTGTCCTGTAATCTTGTATTGAAGACTCAGTGTTGGTTTCCCAGAAAATTGTATCGTCACTTTCAGGGGATTTGAGTTTGAGCAAGTGGGAATCTTCTAACTGGACTAGAAGCCCTGTTCTCTGGCTGAAGTAGCCTAACACTGTGTGGCTGATGATCTCTACGTTGCTGCTGCTTCTAGCTCGAAGTGAATTCGACTCTGCTTCGAGTTTTAGGACGAAGCATTCTTCGTTGTTCACTGTCTTCTCCCCTGTGCATGTTGAGTTGTTGAAGAGGTTGGCCGTCAACCTTGGATCAAGACCCTGTTTTGAAAGGCATTAACTATCAGATCAGAGATATGTAGAATTGGCAGAATAATGTGTAAATTTCATTATCAAAATGTGGACATAGTAATAGTGCATGTTCAAATTCACAGTGGAAAACTATAGAAAGACAAAATCACATAGAAAATTAAGTTATTCTGGGGATAGTAATTTTAACTCATCATAATTTTTTACTCTGAATACAAACATGTACATAGTATGTTTGGATTGCCAGTAGTTCATAGTGCAAAACACGGTAACTCCAGGAGCTAAAATATGAAAGGTAATTTTAGCTCATCGTAATTTTTTACTGTGTATCCAAATATGTAGATAGTGTGTTTAGATTGCTAGTAGCTCATGGTGCAAAACAAGGTAACTCTAGAAGCTAAAATATGAAGATTGTTCCACCTTTATAATAATCATGTTGAATTGTTGATCAAATCTTTAATCAATGTGACACTTTAACATTATTGCAGTCAATATATATATATGAGTGTTTTTCTATAGTGATAAAGAAAAGATGATATCTTTATATGATTGTGAACCTTCATCACAATGCAATGGCCAAAAGAAGCCTGTATCCACATCACTATGACCTATTAAAAGGCTTTGGAGGATAGCAAAAAAGAAAAGTAAAAAAGATATTTTGAAAAATGGAACTAAGGTTGTCATGCACTGAGGAATTGAATTGATGACGCATGTTGTTGACATTTGGCAATCACAGCTACTTAATTGGAAAATTCCAGTTTTAGACTTTTAGCTTTTGGAATACTTAATGAGAAGGGAATTTCCTTGCATCACGGCTTCACTTATTAAATTGCTGACTTTTTTCGTCAAATATAGACATTCACACAGTTGGAGGGCTAAGATTATTTCTATGATAAAGAATTAGGAATGTAAATTGACCCTTTACTTGATTTAAAAATTAACATTGTTTTATCTGGTTCTTTTGAAAATGGAAAGCACTTGGTTTTATTTAGCAACTTGGGATTCGGTTAGGCAGTGTTTGATGAGGGAGGGTGACAAGATCCAGACTCGCTTTTATGGAGGAAGTGTGTGAAATGGGAACACATCATAGAGCTAGTCAGACCAAAGTGTGTGAAACCTGAAATCTGAAAGAATGGTTGGAGCTAATGTGAATTCTAGAGTTAACATGAGCTTATATAGAAAGACATTCAATTCAGATACACACTAGAGGCAAATAGAAGAAATCATATTAAGAAACTAATATTAATATTGTTAAGAAATTAGTAAAGAGAGATGAGGAAGAGAACAATAGTGTTGCAGCCTCCATCTATATATAACATTAGATTTAATAGAGGAGACTGTAGTACAAGTGTACAGTGTGATCCAAGCATACAGGGTCTGACCCATGATTATCATCCATTTTATAACACTAGTCATCTCTTAAGAATATGCCTCATTAAAACCTTACTACTAAAAACCCTATATAAAATCTAGTGAAGGATAAATAGTACAATCTATTAATAGACTTTAGAATGTTGTACTTTTTTTCCTTCACTAGGTTTTTATCCCATAGGAATTTTACTAGTAAGGTTTTAATGAGACACATTCGTCATTAAGGAGAACTGTTATAAAATGGATGACCATCATGGAGTCAAGCACATGTATACTTGGACCATATTGTACACTTGTACTACAGTGTACTACTCTCTCTTACCTAATGTTATATATACATGAAGACCGCACCTAGTAAATTACTCCTGATTCACACTATTGTTCTCTTCCTCCTCTCTTCTTATCTCTCTCTTTACTAATTTCTTAACAAATATTAATTAAACAAAGAGGCGTGGTTAGACTTTGGAAGCACAGTTTTGAGTTGCAGGCACCATAAGGGCATCATAACCGCACTTGTCAGCAATATTAAATTGTGATTTGACTACGGACTCAATTACACCCTAAGCAATAAGTTTTGGAGTCTATGCATCAGCATTGTGATCGTAATTGCATCCGCATCAACTCGCATTTGTCCGCAATTCTGCGATGTCGCGACAAACGTCACCCCTAATTTTAAACCTTGTGTTAAAGCCCTATTACACCCCTAATTCAAATCGTATTTGCAATTCTGACTCAAGTGTGATTATGGTAAAAACTCACCAATAATTGAACTTTTGACCTAACTACTTGTTTAAGTGAATTGAGGGTAAAAGGAGTTGGTGAATTGTGAAGTGAATTTACCTGAAGCAAACGCCTGAGTGGTCGAGGTGGGCCTTTTGAAGCATGAGAATGGTGCCAAGGGGTTTGTCTCCAAGCCACTTTACCATCACTCCCTGCACTGATCTTGTATCCAGAAACCACCAGCTCCAAGCACCACAGCTCCGGCCTCTTCTGCCATAGCACAAACCCTCCCATCTGCACCTCCTTATCCATCTTCTTCTTGCTCTTCACACCACATTCCCCTGTCGTGAACTCTGAGGTCCCTATCCTCACCTGACCCGTCGCACACATGCTTTCCACCGAATTCAAAGCACCCTCTCCTCCCACCGCCGCCACGTACTGTTTCACTATGTATCTCGCCATTGAAGCCTCCTTCACAACCAAAAACAACATAAACAACAACTTCAGAAATCATTCAAAACTGGGTCATTCAATTTTGATCAATCTCTTCTAAGAAAAACAAAAAACAGTTGTCATGTTTTTGCTTGTTTTGCTATTACTTACAATGTTTTGAGTTTTGATGCTGCCATGGATGAAGGGTTGTTGCTGGAACTCTGAGGTAGGGATAGGAATCAATGGTGCTCCAATAACGCCGAGTAATAACTGGATGTCTGTGATTCGATCTCCAAAGAGTGATGATGATCTGGATTCAATGTTTGGCTTCATCATCCATGACTTCATGTTTTGCCAAGCTCTGGTGGTGGTTCCGGTTTTGGTGGTGAAAATCTCCTCCGGTATGGGGACTTCCAGCACCGTTTCGAGCGCGTCCTCGCGATCAAGGTTGGGACAGAGCTTCTTCATGATATCAATATCACAGAGGAAGGAAGAAACAGAGGAGAACAGAACACAAGAGATTAAGCAGATAGATAATTAACAGAGTTTGTTAATTAAGGGTATGTGTGTGTTTTGGTTGATTTAATAACAACTACCTTAGAAATTGATAGCTTTTAGACATGAATTTAGAGAGTAGAGAAGGGGAAGAAGAGGGATTGGATTGGAGTCTTGAATTGAAAGGGAGGGAGAGGATATTGAATTGAGGGTGGAACTTTGGGAAAAGATCACCAACATCTAAACTATATAATCGTGTTCGCACGCCTCTCTCACACCATTTGTAACTTATAGTCAATATTAAACTAGGTTTATTTTTTAACCCATAGTGTCCACATTCATTCGACATATACGAGTTCTAGGGTTAAACTTCGTCACAAGTAATATGTGGAGTTACAAAATAGTTATCAACAATTGAATTTTGGAATGTATTTAATTTCTAGATATTTTCATGCAATACATTCGGAATTTTAATATTTGACAATAATCTTTATGGTAATTGGTGATTCAAACCGTTAAAAATCTAAATGTTACTATAATATCGATAAAATTATTGTACTTTGCATACGTGTATAGTTATAAGGTTTCAATTTTCTAATTGCATGTCAACTTATGTTAATTTTCAAATTTTCTATAGGATGGAAAATTGTAACCGTAAGGCGTAGGTTGTTGATATTGACTGCAAAGTCTAGTGCTTATCTTCATTTTCTTTGGCAGAAAATACGTGGCCAAATGGTGCGAAAAACCCTCAAGTTCACTGCTCCTAATACATGTTTGATTTGATTTCCAATTGTGATCAAAGATATTTTCGTTTTGTTGAGTAACGGAGAGAAGATAAGATTAACAAGTTGATTCCAGCCCACTTATCCTTTTTTTTAAAGATCTTGATAACTTTGTTTTAAAGATCTTGATAACTTTAAGTTAAAAGTAACGGAACTCCAAGAAAGATTGTGATATCAAACATTAAAATTCCAACATTCCATCAAAATTACACTCATAAAATTATATAAGATGATTGGGTCCGCTGATGTTAGGCGTCTTGCACATTCATCAACATATACTCCCTTCGTTCCTTATTAACTGTCCACTTTAAAGATTTTTTTTTGTTCCTATATAACTGTCCACTTAGAGTTTCAAGAAAGCATTAATTGATGTTTTTCCAAGAAATGTCTTTACATAAACAATAAATGAAGAAAGATAAAATACATTCTAAAGGGTGATATAGGAAAACAAATAATACTTTTATGAAAATCAACACAATTAATTGCTTTCCTTAATTTGTGTGAATCTTCTCTTCCTTAACAGATAAATAGGAATGGAGGGAGTAAGTTTTAAAGTGACTTTTTGTTAATTTCAAAAAAAAGTGACTTTTTGTTTGTTTTGATCTCTACATATGTGAAGTAAAAAAAAAACATTAAATACAATTGTGGTCATCTAAAAATCGTTATGTGTATTGCTCTAAGACTTCGCAGTGTTACCACGGCTGGTCCAAGTAAAGCCACCCAAGTAAGGGCTTTAGGCCTAAAAAAAATAAAAAAATTTACTAAGTAAAAAAGACCCCAATTTTTTTTACTAAGTAAAAAACGGCTCCAAAATTAAAATTAATAAGTAAAAAAGCCCCCAATTTTAAAAAGAAATATTTTTTTAAGATAAAATAACCTCACTTTAAAATTCTCTTTAGGCCTCATTTAGTTTTGGGCCGACCCTGAGTGTTACTAATATAGTGAATATGCCTTAACCCTATTTACTATGATCTTTTATAAGATTAAATATGTCTTTTGGGCTTTGGCTTTAGGTGTTATGTTTGAGGTGATTTATTAGGTCCTTAAATGACATAATAATTGATTAATGATCGTAGAGGTCATAAACGACTACACCCTCGGTCACTATTATAAGCAAAAAATAAATTTTTATATTCATTTAATAAAAGATGTATCTAGTCTATAATAATGACTAGATACATCACTACAAAAAAAAAACGTTATTTAGTGGGGGTTTTTTAGCAGTCGTTAATTTTTAATAGTTAAGGGGGGTTTTAATAACTCCCGCAAATTTTTCATTAATTAACTCCCACTCGTTCGTTCTCGTTCTCAACTCTCACTCGTTCGTTCAACCATGGATTTCAACCAGATTATCACTCGATTTCCACCGATTTGATCTCAATTGCCACCGATTTCAACCTGATTTCCACCGATTTCAACCTGATTCCATCCTCCCGATTTCCACCGATTTCTTCTGTTTCGACTCTAAATTCAAGCTGTACGCAAACGTTGCGGCAGTTCAAGTAAGTTTCCTTATCTTCATCCACTCCCTTCGATCTCGCTTCTCAATTCTCTTTCAGATTGCGATTTAGGGTTCTAAAATCAATCTTTTTGCACTTCTCATTTTGTTTTTGATTTTTTTTTCACGCTTGGATTGGCCAGTTCTGATTTTGATACTTAGGGTTTGGATTCTGCTGTCTGCTCGCTGCTCTATCTTCATCGCCCAGGACTCAATTCAACGGTATGTTGTATAATTGTTGTTGTGGATGATGATAATACTGAATTTCGTAGAACCTCTGTTATAGGGTAGAAATAGCTCATGTGTAAGCTTTTGAATCTAAAATGGTAATTCTAGGCTACTGGTTTATCATGTTATATAATTGTGTGAATGTGCTTTGTCAATTAGATCTGGAATTGAAGTTAAAGAGTACTGTGGTATGTTCTTATCAATGTTAGTAGTAATTGATTTGGTGAATTATGCAGTTAATAAGCATAATACAGGTTATGTGAGTGAATTAAAGTTGTATATGTACCATATTGACTTCACTTAACAGAATGAAAGGAAATCGAATGTAACAGTATTAAAATATTTTCTTTATCATATCCATTTTTTACTATCAAAAGCACTACAGACTCTTCTGGCTAGATGGTTCTTGAGTAATACAATTCTTGATCAGTGGTTGCCTATGTATTTGTCAAAATGACAACAACTTGCATTTTTTGGTTTAGCAAATGAAAGAGTTTGAAGTTCACAAGTCTTGGACTCTGCTGTTTAACATTGCTGGCAATGAAAGTATGCTTCCAAATCTTCATCACTGGCACTTGTATGCAATGTACATGTACATGTCTGAGAATGGTGATGCCTTGTTGTTGTCAACATCTCGTGAGTCTAAATCCAAAGCAATTCTCTATACCCAGACTAGTTAGGATGTTTAGAAAACCTCTTTAAATGGTTAATAAGTAAACTCAACAATTAAATGAGGTTAAAAATGTCCCTAGAATAAACTCTAGTAGCCAAGGGAGGTTTAAGGGAGATTTAAAGCTGTAAATAATCTCTTGCAATTAAGGGAGGTTGAAAACTCTCGTTAAAAAAAGCTTGCGGATAAGGGAGGTTTAAAACCGCCGCTAAATACATATGCAGGTACCAGGGTTTGCTAAAAAACGCCGCTAATAATTTGTGGCGAGTGTAACTTCGGGATTTTTCAAAACCCCCTCTAAGTAACTCGCGGGGGTTTTTCGCGGGGGTTGAAAACCCCCGCTAAGTGCAAAAAAAAACCCCACTAAATAACGTTTTTTTTAGTGCATCATTTATTCAATGAATCTAAAATGTTGTTTTTTGCTTATAATAGTGACCAGAGGGTGTATTTATTTAGGAGTTTTGTGATTATTAATTTCACGCATGACAAACATATCTATTGGATTTATGGCGCCTCATGGTGATGGTGAATGTAAGAGAGTAGTATGATTTCAATGGGTGCCTTTCTCAATGATAGCAATTAGGTATAAATACAAAACTGAATATACAAAAGTCAAATTATTTCCTATTTTGCCTAGCTTAATTACAGGAACACAATCAATATAATTTCAGGAATAAATCATATTCTATCACACCCCCGCAGTCGAAGCGGAAGGTTCACGGACGCTGAGACTGGTCCGAAAATCATCAAAAAGAACCCGAGAAAGGCCTTTGGTGAAGATATCAGCTATCTGATGGCGGGAAAGGACATGAAGAACTCGAGCCTGGCCGCGTGCAATCTTTTCCCGAACAAAGTAGATATCCATCTCAATATGTTTGGTACGCTGATGCTGCACAAGATTTCCAGATAGATATATAGCACTGACATTGTCGCAGTTCACCAAAGTAGCATGGGAAAGAGGAAAATGAAGCTCCAGCAGGAGATTGCGGAGCCAACAAGATTCCGAAACAACATTAGCAACACCTCTGCACTGGAACAAGACAGAGTAGGCTGGCACTTGGACGACCAGGAGATGAAGTTGTCACCAAGAAAAACACAATAACCAGAAGTGGAGCGTCTGGTGTCAGGACATCCACCCTAATGAACATCAGTATAAGAAAGAAGCTTCTCAATAGGGGTCGGATATAGGTGCAAGCCAAAGTGCAAGGTACCCTGAACATAGTGCAAAATGCGCTTTAGTGCCAACATGTGCTCAGTGCAAGGAGCATGCATGTGAAAACAAACCTGCTGAACAGCATATGAAATGTCAAGGCGAGTGAAGGTGAGATACTGGAGAGCACCTGCAAGACTGCGGTACATAGCGGGATCCTCATATGGAGTGCCAGAGGATGTACTGAGCTTCTGCTTGGTGTCAACCGGAGTAGCAGAAGGGTTGCACGAAGTCATGCCGGCACGTGCAATAATATCTCGAGCATAGGCGCTCGGACTAAGGAATAAGCCACCTGCATGTCTAGTCACGGCAATCCCGAGAAAATAACTCAATGGGCCAAGATCCTTCATAGCAAATTCAGAGGCAATGAGTGTCATAATGGATTTGCGAAGGTCATGGGATGAGGTGGTGAGGATGATGTCATCAACATAAAGGAGGATGTATGCCATGTCAGAGCCACGCCGGTAGATGAAAAGAGAGTGATCTGAAGCACTATGCTGGAACCCAATGGTAGAAACATAGTCGACAAAGTGCTGGTACCAGGCACGAGGCGCCTGCTTCAGACCATAAAGAGATTTCCTCAGTCGACAAACATGATCAGGATGATGAGGATCACGGAAACCCAACGGCTGGTGCATGTAGACAGTCTCGTGCAAATCACCATGGAGGAATGCATTCTGAACATCCAACTGATGAATGGGCCAAGATTTGGAGAGAGCAATGGTGAGAACAGTGCGAATAGTCGCTGGCTTCACCACAGGGCTGAATGTCTCATCACAATCTACAACTGCAATTTGAGACCTGCCACCACCTACAAGACGAGCTTTGTAACGCTCAAAACAGCCATTAGATTTCTTTTTATGCCTAAAAATCCACATGCAGCGAATAACATTAACATCACAAGGTCGGGGAACCAAATCCCATGTATTATTTCTAATTAGAGCATTAAATTCAGACTGCATTGCGGATTTCCAATTAAGGTCGGACAAGGCAAGTTTAGGGTTTTTAGGTAGAGGGGAGATGGTCGGATCATCAATGGAAACAGAAAGGTTGAAAAGCTTTCGGGGTTTGTAAATACCTGTCATGCTACGGGTGGCCATGGTCCGAGTAGGAAGAGCGGGTTGGGCCGGTGGTGTAGGTTGCTGAGAGGTATCAGGATGATCCGGAGAGGGAGAAAGAGAGGGTGAGGTCGTAGCTGTCGAAGAGCCAGTCAAAGGAGGATGCATAGTGGCTGGTGGTATGGTGTGGGGATCTGGGGGAGTCGGAGTAGGAGGTGGAGTGGTCCACTGATGAATAATAGAGGGATGGATGTCATCAGTGAAGCAGTCATAGGCCGAGGTGGATGAGGGCCGAGGTGGATGAGGGAGGCATGTGTTTAAAGGGAAACTGAGTTTCATCAAAGAGGACATGTCGAGAGATAATTTCAGGAATAAATCATATTATATCAGTGAAGTGTGTTGGGGATCTGAGCCGCAATGGGCACACAACCCTCCAATTTCTTTAAGCCTTGAGTTTATTGAGTTTGAAGTGTATTCTGAAACAGTAATGATATATACACATCTCATTTTTTAAATACTCTATTTCCACCTATTTTTGTTTCTATCTTTCTCCCTTTATCATCTATCACATCTCATACTCTTTCTCTCTTATTTTTTCTTTTCTTCCTATCTCTCTCCTCATTCCACCTTTTTTCACCTCTCTTAGAAGTGTGAAAGAAACATTATTAGTATAAAATTAAAAGTGAAGCAATTAAGATGAAAAAGAACTTAAATTAGTGAAGCTAACAAAAAGAAAAGAAAAATCCAGTACTAATGTTGCAATTTACTAAAAAAGGGGAGGTTCACACATAGGGGATTACCCCACAACTCAAATTTCGTTACCTTCTAGTAGGCACATATACACTTCCGTATACTTTATTTTTTACTCAACAATTATTAACAAAGGACAAGATACACACATGTCTTAAATGGATTACCTTGTAGTATGCAAGATACGCTATCACTTAACCTCAGGTAATTATGTCGGCAATATATATGGGAATAGAACACCAAGATGCATGTTCCCAAGTCCCAACCATACCTAAGATATGCAGGAAGACGCGACCAACATTCTAATTCTTAATGCAATTGAGAGTGGTAGCCCATTGGTGGTTGCTGGGATCACATGAATCTTTTCATGTCTCCAATGGGCAGAGCCATGTGAGCTGTGTCCTGATTGTATATTCAGCTGACAAGGATGATGGTGTTAAGCGACAAATTAACATTGTCGTTTCCTAATCCCGAATCATTTCATGCACGGTGCTTACTGCTGGTGAAGGAGCAACCGGCCTAGTAACTTAGGTTGTTGGTTTTATAATTGGGGAGAGTAAAAGATCTGTTCGACTAGTTCTTATCCCCTGTGAAATCTCTATATCTACTCATGAGATCTGTTTGGTATTGTTGCTAGATAGGATTCTGATTTCTGGAGTGGATGTGTTTTTGATTTACTTAGAGACAAAATTGTTGAAGTATATATGTGCAGGATCTGCAACCTTTGGTGGTATTCAATACGTGGAAATAGAGATTAACCCACACAAATAAAGGTAGTATATGATAAGTTATCTACTGCATAACTTAGATGAAAATTAGAATAAGAGGAAGTTTAGACGGGCTTAATTTTTTTTGTTGTATTTTTCTGCATCTCATACACATGTATTTATAGTATGAAGGATTATATCTTTCCGATGTATCAAAAAATAGTATGAAAGATTGTTGTTACAATTATTAAAAAGTCACCATTAGTTACTTAGTGCCTATAAGTGTTTCAACTAGCATTGATAACGATAAACCTAGGGGGTGTACAAGGGACAGGTTGGGACGGGTTTTGGTTAACCCTAACCCGGCCCTAAATATTTAACGGGTCAATTCGTAGACCCTAACCCGTCCCTAGACCCGAAGCAACCCAACATTATGCGGGTCCAATTTAGGACGGGTCTATTTAGGACGGGACCGGGTTGACTCGATGGACAATAAGTCTAAGATTATTTGATACTAATTGTAAAATTTAAAGATAATAACATATTAATAGAGTTATAAGTTGGAACTATTTTTTGGAAGAAAGAACTTGAAAGGATCAAATTCTTTCATAATCTATTGCACTTGTGAGGTTTACATTTTGTTTGATCTATATACACGTGTCACTCATTTTGTTTGATCATTCTTCACTTGTCTCACATGTGCATAATACACAAATGATTTTCTCTTGTTAGAGCATGAAAGTATCCATAGTTTGATCAATGGATTCATAAGGTAGATGTTAAACATTTTATTCTCATCCACATGGTAAGATAAATTTGAGCACCATGTATCACATTTTAATCATTATAACAAATTAAAATTTTATAAAATATATATGTGGGACGGTCCGGGTGACCCGAGTGTCAACCCGAACCCGACCCTACCCGAAGTCGGGTAACTCAAAGATCAACCCGAACCCGGTCTCTTTTATTGATCGGGCCGGGTTCAACCCGGCCCTATAGACTTGGGCCAGGACGGGTTGGCGGGTAGGGTCAGGTCTTGTACACCCCTTATAAATCCATGTAACTCTTCACTTACAATAATTAATTTTCGCTAACTTATTAGCATATTAATTACTCAACATACTCCCATTTAATGTGTTGTTATTGAACTCTCATTGCTTTGTTGAGATATTCTTCTTGATAGTGCTTTAGTGAAAATATCAACTAGTTGCTCTTGTGAACCACAGAAAATTAACTGCACATGTTATTTTTCCATTACACTTTAAATGAAGTGATTCTTTATGTTAACGTGTCTCGTGTGACTATGAAAAACAAGTTCTTTGCCATAGTGATAATTGATTTGTTATCACAATAAAGTTGAAGACTTCCCTATTAATTCTCTCGAATGTCTTGTAATACTTTTCTCTACAGAAGTGCTTATTGTTGAGTCAAACCGACCACTAAGTATCTTATTTCTTTGAGCACCGAGAAATGACACCTGAACCAAGGGTGAATACATAATTGGCTCAGTAGTCAAATTGATCATGTGTTTGTAGTGCCTTTTTAATTTAGTCCTTAGCCAGAAAAAACTAGCCGATATCTCCCTGCAGTTGCAAGCATTTTGGTTCTAAGTCCTCACCGGAGGATGGAGCTCCGGTGAGCCCCACCTGGCACGCTGATGTGTAAAATCAGTCTTAAGTGGAATTTTTTTAAAATAAATAAATAAAGACAAAATTAAGGACTCGTTTGGTATGCCGTATTAGACATGATTGTATAGCCTTATACAATACATTATGGACTTATCTATTGTTTGGTGCTAACATTGTACAGTATTGTATAAACTTATGCATCAACTCACCCTTATACATCAAAATGATGTATTATTTAATGCACCATGTAGGTGATTGATAAAGCATGATAAAATTTGACGTATAAGCCACCATCACCACTAACCTCCACTACTTCCACCATTTACCCTTCACCACCACTACCGTGACCGCCATTATCCTCCACTATCGTCGCCACTGCCGCCACCAAGACCACCACTCTACGGCCACCACAACCACCACCGCCACCCTCCACCACCACTACCATCGCCGACACCATCATCGACGTCAGCGCTACCACTGGCACTGCCACCACCACCTTACCGCCACCACGACCACTATCCTCCTCCATCACCACTAGTACCACCACCCTCCAACGCTGACACCACCATCGCTGTTGATACCACTACTATCCATCCTCCACCGCCACCACCCTACCACCACCACCACCCTATCGCCACTAGAACCACCGTTCTCCTCCACCACACCCTACGACCACCAACACTGCCACCAACATCCTACTGCTACCACAACCACCGTCCTCCTTCACTACCATCACAACCACCGCCCTACTGCCGCCACCACGCCGTCGTCAGCACCAATGCATCGTCGCCACCATCGACACCACCACCACAACCACTACTCTACCACTGAGACCACCACCAACATCCTACCGCCACCACCAGTACTGCTACCACAATATATACTCTCAACCACCACCCTCCATCACCACTATCGCCACCACCCTTCACCACCACTGCCACACCACTGTCTCCGCTGCCACCACCCTCCACCACTACTGTTGCCACCACCTTCCACCACTACCACCATCACCGCTATCACCGCTACTGCCACCATCGCGACTACTACCACCACAACCACCACCGCCACCACCATTATCGCCACCAAATTATACAGTGCATGACCAAATGTTGTATAGTATTAAAATTTTATCAGTCTTATCCTATCAGGTCTTATACTATCAGGCCTTATATTATACAACATACCAAACGGGCCCTAAAACCTACATACCTTTCTATTTCAAACCCCTGATTCCCCAAATCCCTCAAATCTCTCCTTATCCCTAAATTCCCAAATCAGCTCATAATGCAAAAAGGAATCAAACCCAAAAATTAACATCTTCATTTTGGGTGTGAAATAGAAGGAAGGGTATTTAGGGTTTTTTAGGTTTTATTTATTTTTTTAATTCCACTTAAGACTGATTTAACACGTCCGCGTGCCAGGTGGGGGCTAGAACCAAAATGCTTGCAAGTTGCAACTGCAGTGAGATATTGGCTAGTTTTTTCTGGTGAGGGACTAAAGTCAAAAGTCACTACAAATACAGGGACCAATTTGACCATTAACTAGCCTACATAATTACTTGAAGTACTCTTCATATTGTCAACACTTTCAGCATAATCACTATCACGGTAGCCTTTAGTTTCAAGTTTAGAATTCTTCTCAAATCAAATTTCATACACCATGGTTTCCATGGCATATTTTTGACACGTTTTTGCTTCCCCCAAAATGTACATTAGGGCTGCACATGGGTTGGGTTTGATGAATTTTTCGACTAATCAAGATCTGAACTGATCAAAATTGCTTGGGTTGGGTTGGGTTGGATTTCATGAATTTCACCTACGAACCCAAACCAAACCAATCCGACAATCTTCGGGTTGGTTTGGATGGATTGATTGGATCGCTATATTAAAATAAAAATAAATCTAAAATATTGAAAAATATTAAAACACAAGTACTCCAAGTCTCCAACATGCAATTACATCATAAATTCATAACTACCATCTACACACTTCCGTACAACAACACATAACTAAACAAGTACTGCAAGTCTTTAAATATGACAAATAATTACAAACAAATTAGTCCCCAAAGTATCCTAAAAATCACTCTAGTAGTAGGACTCAAAGTCTCCATAAATCACATAACGTACTAGTAGGTTAGGTAAAAATTAAAATTATTGAAAATATATATTAATAGTATATTATTATTATTATTATTATTATTATTATTATTATTATTATTATTATTATTATTATATGATTGAATTTCGGGTTGGGTTGGATGGATTATAATGGAATCCGACATCCGATCCAAAGATGATTGGGTCGTAATAAAATCCATCCGATTGACCTGTTTGCCTAATCCAACCCGCATTTTTACCATTGGATCAGATTGGGTTGGATGGTTTCATTGGGTTGACCCGGCCCATGTGCACCCCTAATGTACGGTTTACTCATGAATCTCAAGAGTAAAATCGCAACAAACATCAAATCAGGCCTTGAATTTGTATGATAAAATAAGCATCTAACTAAACTTCAATATATACTTGTATCTAGCAATCATCCACCACTTTCCTTTTTTAATTATTGATTTACTACCTAAGAGGAATTTGTTCGAAATAATAATATAAAATTATTCATGTGACACTTAATAATTTGAACTCTTGAAATAATTATTTTTTAATGTACTACCCCCGTTTCTATTGAATTGTTTGGGAAGAGAAAAAACACACATATTAAGGAGAACAATTAACTTTGTTAATTTTCAGAAATTTATTACTTGTTTTTTTATTTTACCATCTAAAATGTGTTTTATCTTTCCTCATTTATTGCTATTAGACAAAAACATTTTTTAATTTTCTCTTTAAATGCTAAATGGACAGATAAAAATACATTTTTTTCTTAAAAATGAAGAGTTAATAAAGAACGGAGATAGTAATATAAAAGTCTTACCAAAAAATTTAAGATAATCGATTGTTTTACAAGATTCATATCATATCTTATATAAACTTGTGAATAAATACATCCATTCAAAAGAATTTCGCGCACACAAACATACATACACGAGTATTTAAACTATATTTGGACTGCTCATGGTAAGGTCAAATGCTCAACATTCAACAATGCTAAAGAATTTTTTTTAAGAGCTCAGGATCGAATTGTTTTCTTTAAGTGTATTTTCTAAAGAATGCTTCATGTATTTTCTAAGTTAACAAAAAAACCTCATGTAATTAAAAAATAATTATCCCACTTAATAATAATAATAATAGATATAGTTGGGAAGTACTACTAACTTGAATTGCGTCTTTCTTCCAATTTCAATAGTTTCTTTATTACATACCACTATCGTCTAAGGTTTGAAGTATAATTTCCAAATAAAAATTCAAAAGTCGCTGCAAGTTTTTATTGTTTTTGAGAACTTCTTGATAATAAAGCGCAAAAAAGTAAACATCTTCATGATGTTTGACTAAGCAAAGAAAGTCAAATGTTTTATTAACACTTTAAATTCATAACAATAAATAAAAAATTGTAGAAAGTTCTAAAATCAGCATTGCTTTAGAGAGTCGAAATCAAATTCAAACAGTCAGAAAAACACACCACACTTTGGTATCCCAATTTAAGAGCATGTTGTAACCTGATTGAGCTCGACAGCCAACCTCCGCCATGAAAGCACTGCCGGTCTAAGCTCTTGGCAACCCGTGAACCCCAATTATAAATTACCTTTTTAGTGTTTTCTTTATTCTTTGCATATGTAACCAAAAATTATGTTTTTAGTGTCCATTACATAGTCAGATTTGATTTTAGCTTCTGCAATCTAATTTTTATTGTTTTAATCTTTCGCCTGGCAGGACCTTAGAAAATACAAACCAAAATTTAGCCCGTGGATTATTTTGTCTGTCAGGATCAATTGAGACAACTACAAGAATGAGGTGACTATTGGCCGAGTTACTCTTAATTAGTTCACTGTCAATTCAGAAAATATATTTTTATTTTTCTGAACAAAATCTTGGAGTATTGTCTTTAAAGTTTTCTTGAGGCCTTGTTCCAGGTTTGATTATGTCATTCTTAATTCTTACCCATGCTTGACAAATTTTCTTGTAGCACTTGGGATGTGAATCATTTTCGTTGTTAAGTTCTAGTTTCTGAGTTTGTATGAACAAGGTTTTCTTTCTATGAATCTTTTCCCTTTTATAATATTAGCTTGAATGCATACACATTATTTTGTTTATCCTCTTCTACAAACGGAAATTCGGTTTTGAATAAGGGACCTAGGATTAAATTGATTTGGTGCTTACACCATAGGAATAAGGGTAGTGACTAATAGTTGGTGGTCTGATAAAGAACTCTAATCTTCAATTGAATCATTCATAGGTACTAAGAAATTAGACTAATGAGATTGAATTGAAAGCTTTACTTGTCTTAAGGAAATAACCTGTAAAGGCTTAGGCTAAATCAACCATAGAATGAATATCAAGAGCTTCATACACTCTTAGTTGTCTTGAACATAACATGAATTGATGAAACTAAACTCAAGTGCTAGTCTTTTATCATAATCATTTTTTTCTTCATAATCAAGTTCACTTCAAACTGAATATATATATATATATATATATATATATATATATTTTACTTTTTTTGTGCTCTAAACAACTATTTCTCCTTGCAAATTTGTTTGTATCACAATCTCTATGAATTTAAAATTCTTTATATACTTCGATCGTATCGTACACTTACGTATACATATAGCGTATTATCATGCATCAATTTTAGAAGCGTTTTCTCGGGTACCAACTTTTTAAGAGCTCCAAGAATAATCTTAGCCACTTTTAGACCCTTCATCTTGTATTTCTATTTTGTCACCAATTGGGCCAATCATTGCCTTCGGTTCTATTGTATCTTTGTTACAACCTCAAAAGCTAAACTAGGAAGAGTCTTATTGGATAACATCAAATTTAACCTATTTCTTAGATCTCCTCCATGAAAAAGTTTAGGCTCTTCTAGACCCAACATCTTGTATTTCATCTTTATTTCTTCCCTAACAGGAGGAATCGTTCCACGTGGGTTTAACTCTCTGCTAGGTTGGCTTAGAAGAGTCGTGGATAACACCACCCACAACCTTACATTCAGCTTTCAATTTTTGAGAGCTCCGAGAATCATCTTGGGCTCTTTTAGGCCCACCATTATGTATTTCACATTTATTTTCCCCCAAGCTTCCCAATGGATTGAGTTTTATTTTTTAATCTGTAGTTGAGTCTCACGGTTTCAATTTAGACGAATTTTTTTTGTTCCAAGAATCATCTTAGGCTCTTTAACACCCACTACCTTGTAGAAAAAAATATTTTTTTTTCCAAAGTTGACCAAACATTATGTTGCTCGGTATTTGACTTAAACTTGTCCATCTCGCGGATATTCAAAGTCTAGTGTTTGTAAGTCAAATAATGAGAAACGTATGGATTGATCATCTTTGGAAAGAAAAAAAATTGTTCTACAAGATAGTGATGTGAAAGAGCCAAAGAGAATTCTCGAAACGAAAAGACTCATCTAGATTGAAACGTGAGACTCAACTACAGATCAAATAAGAACAAACTCAAGCAATTAGGAAGTTTGAAATGAGGGGAAATAAATGTGAAATACACAATGGTGGGCCTAAAAGAGCTCAAGGTGATTCTTGGAGATCTCAAAATTTGATAGTTGAACGTAAGGTTGGAGGTGATGTTATACAAGACTCTTCTAAGACAAACTAGTAAAGAGTTAAACCCAAGCTGAATGATTCCTCCAATTGGGGAAGAAATAAAGATGAAATACAACATTTTGGGTCTAGAAGAGCGCCAAATTATTCATGGATATCAAAGAAATAGGTTGAATCTGATGTTATCCAAGAAGATTCTTCTAAGTTTTCAACCTTTGGAGTGATAAAAAAATTACAACAAACCGAAAGCAAATGATTTGTCAAATTGGTGACAAAATAGAGTTGAAAACAAGATGCTGAGTTTAAAAGATTCCAAAATGATTCTTAGATCTCTAAAAAAGATGTTATCGAGGAAGACTCTTCTAAAGCAGATGCATGGGGTGAAAATACTATTTCATTTTATATCTCTACTGAAAACTAAATAAGAAAATGGTTAGGTAGTATTGTGATGCTGATTGTACAAAACATATAATTGAAAAAATGGTACTCATGAAGATTGTCATGTCATTAGAGTCAATATATATAGCCTCATGGTCTAGAAAAAATCAAAGAACAATAGCAGTAAAGACCAAAAACCCTAGGTCATAACTGGTGCACAATACTAGTAATTTTTTTTAGAAAGCTACAAGATTTATTACTAGTAAATTATTAATGATCATTTATACTATTACAAGTAATAACTTTAATGAAATGAACATTTATTTTACGCGTATATATAATTAAAAAATTAAATTTAAATTAACTAAGTTCTAAATTACCAATCACAATTTGAGGAAATATTAAAAATAATAAATGAAATAAGTAATAATTTATATATAATAAATATGTTAAGCATTAAAAAGATTTAATGTGTTTAAAAAAAGGTTTAATATTATAAATTCTATTTGCTAATAAATATTTAGAAAAGTATTTTAATTTTTTTAAATGACACTATATTATTTACTATACTCTTTTATAATGCTTTGAATTTTTTTAATGACATAGTTATAATATATAAATCGAGAATAGTAAAACAATTTATATTATTCATAATATGAATTGGTTGTCAATTATACTTTATATTATTTATTGTATGGATAATTAATAATTTATTTGAATTAATTAGTATTGTTATTAGTTATATAAAAGTAAATTACTTTTTAAATTATTTTATTACCAATATATTTTAATCATATATATGAGAAATTGATTATTTCTACAATAATAATAAATGATCATTAATAATTAATTCTAATTTTCATTAAGGACTTTTACATTATGTTATAGAACTGCTCAATTTCCCGTATATATAGTTAAAGTATAATTATTAAAATTAGAAAAATATTATTTTTTCTCGTCTTATTTTTTTATTATACTATATATATTTCACAATTAATTGATTACATTTAATTAAAATAAATGTAACATTGCCTCTTTCGTAATATATAATTTTTTTTTATGCTTAATAACAAAGAGAGTCTTTCGTAGTATATAATGATTGATTGTTTATGTAAAATTATTTTACAATCATCACAATTTAACTCATATTATACTCCCTCGTTTTTTTTATAAGATCTAAAGGAGGGGTGGAGGGTGTTCCTTTTTATAAGAATCGGATAAAATTTGTTACATGTGCATTTGGGTTAGGAGTCTAGTTAGCTATATAAGGTAGTATACACTATGTAATTGATATGTTGTTGAATGATATGTCCTCTGTTTCCTCTATTCTCTTATCTCTATGTTCTCCTTTCCTTTTCCTTCTCTTTCTAGCTCTTGTCCTATCAAAGCTCTGTCATATTCATTACTTTTCACAATTTTACCCTTATTTAATTCTAGAAATATGGAAATGTATTAATGACGGAAAGAGATTAAAAAAAGTATGTTAAGGATAACTTTGGAAATTCAACAACACTAGTATTGATCTCGTGCCATGCACGGATGGAATAAGAGTATTTTGTCGACATATGTCCTTTCATATTTCCTTTCTCATTTTTTTAAATACGTATATCACATATTTAAGTTTTTTTTTCTAATTCTAATTCCAATTTTTTTCTAATTTATTATGCTTTGAATTAATATACCAAAATAATTTTAATCTTCCAGATGTATATACGAAAATATAAAATATAAAAAATTTGAGTTAATTTCTAAATGAATCATTTAAAACTATTTGACAACAAATTTTTATGACATATTTGATATCATTTTAAATGTAAGATATTACATTTATTTTATTTTTTATTTTTTAATATAAAAAATAACCGAATGATTAAAAAAAGAGTTTTTCAGCATATATTTTATTGGAAGAAAAATCATTCTAATATCAAATTGATACAGTAGTTTATTGACTTTTATTAATTATTCTAATGTCATTAATAACTATTAAGTGAAATATTAATAAATTAAATTAAATATCTTTACTAAAAATGTCTAATAATGGTAGAAAAGTCACAATTAAGTTGTTTAAAACACTTAATTATTATTGATTAATTAAATTATTGAAAAATATAAAAACACAAATATAACAGCAACCAAAAATAGTATGAGAGAGAAATGTGACCAAGAGGGGCATTGGATGTGGTGGTGACACGTGTCAAAGTTGCCACTTATTGGCTTCGAAATTTGTATATAGTAGTATAAGATAAGATTTGAGAATAAATTTAACGCAAAAAACTATATTGACCAACTCTTAAGGGATGTGCAAAGTTAGCTTGGTTCTTATAAAAATGAATGGAGGGCAATCAATTAGGATAGTAAGCAGTGGCAGACCTGTGTTGCATTCAGGGGGTTCATCTGAACCCCCCAGAACAAACAAAAATTGCACTTACCCCCCTATATAAATTTTTTTTGTATATAAATTTTTTTGAACCCACTGAAAATTTTAAATTATACTAGTTGACAAAGTTTTGCACCAAAGACTCACACTCACTTATTCCTCTCACTCTCTCTCTCTCACAATCACTCTGTCTCTCTTTCTCTCGCGTACGACATACCCTAAGTCCTTCACAGGCTCCCGCCCAACTACCCAAGCACCCACCAAGCCACCAAACCAGTCCACTGCGCCTCCCTCCTCGTCCTCGCCCATCACGCTGCGCCTCCCACCCTCCTCCCTCGTCGATCTTCACAGGTTGTTGTGCACTGTATGTATAATCTGCCCTAATTTTCCATAACAACACCCCTTTGACTTGTTTTTCCTTTTTCCCTTCTCAAAATCGGTTTTTTTTAATCTCTTTCACTGTTTTCCCGTTTCTGGTTTTGATACGAATATTGAGTGAATTAAAACTATGGAAGCTGTGAAATAAATTGAGTTCTTAATTAATTGGATATTAATTGACCAAGCTGAAATTATCTATATATATATATATGTAAAGCACACTTGAAATTTTGCATTGATTACTTTACCTTTGTATTAAATACATTTTATAATTAAATACAAAACTAAAAAAAACAACATCTACTTTATTATTCATTATATTAATTAATAATTGTTAAACTTTTCAATTTCCCATATTTTAAAATAATTTTTAATATTAATTAAATTTTAATTATTAATTATAACTTGAGGACGAAATTTTAATAATATTAATAATTTAAATTGACTACCTTTAGATTAATAAAAATTTATAGTAAAAATAACTTTGTCATTTATAACTAATTGTAAAAAATTTCAAATTCTTATATGTTAAAATTAAAATTATTATTTTAATTTTAATTATTAATCATAAGTTGATGAATTTTAAAAATTAACCAATAAAACTTATTACTACTTTTTATGTATAAATGACAAATTAAATACTAAAGTTTTTTTTTAATGTAAATACTGTTCTAGGAATGAACATTGAGGGAAGGTATAGTACCTAAGGGTGGAGAGATTGTGCTAGAGAGAGAGAGTAAGAGAGAGAATGCTGAATTTCATGTGTTATTTTATCAAATGAGCCAAAAGTCCTTTACAATTGATAACTACCTCCTATTTATAGAGCTTGGGTACTACCTATTGGGCCAATTGGGCCTCCAAGATCAAGGCCCATCTGAAGTCCAGGGCCCCGCCTCAGGGCGGGATACATGCTGGGCGTTGCCCCTCTAGGGGCTCGCCCAGTCCACTAGTCCACAAGACACCGAGCTCGAGGTACGAGAGCTAAGGGTGTCTTTTAAATGCTGTTACACGTCTTATCGTACACCGGAATCTACACTGCCAACATGGCTTGAGAAAAGAGAAGTTAACTATATCGCCAACATGGCGTGAGCAAAAGGAAACTAGCATTTTCAGTTACCCAGTCCACTGACTTGACGAGCAAACCGAGCTGGCAAGTCCACAAGTCCGCAAGCGGCGAGAACGACTACTTTGTATTGGTGATAAGTTGGAGCAGGTGTATGATCGCTCGCCGGCGGGAAAGGTGGCAGGCATGGGTCATGTGCCGATCATTCAATCATTGACTGGCGGTGACCCCGGCGAGCGACTGAACTTCGTTGTTGGTGTCAATCGTCAGGCGATGGCGTTTGATCCTTATAGTGGCGAGGCTTTCCGCGCTTTCCCTTATTTTAAAACTCTTTCAAATTTCAATCTGCCTCACGTGGCTGCCCCACGTGATGTGTTGGTTACATCAATTTCCCTCTTTCTCCGGAACCGTCACTTCACATTTCCTAACCGTCCCATCGTGCGCAGTAACTCCCCTTTGCACGCGACCCACCTCCCCAAAACCATCATGACTTCCAACCTTCCACACGCGTCCAACACGCGTCACCCTTCCAGCTTTTCCCCTTCTCCTATAAAAACCCTTCTTCCCCACTGTCATCCCTTTCCGAGACCCCTCTCACTTCCCTAATCGCTTACCAAACTCCTTCTGCCCACTTCCGCTCCGGAGCCGTCGCTTATCACCCTTTCCGCTACCCACTCTTCACATCCTACTCCGGTGAGTCCCCCTGTCCTTATCTTTACATCGCACACATACTGATCTTTTCCTTTCTTTCACTTCACTGTCTTCTAAAAATGGCTTCAAACCCTACCTCCCCTAATCGCTCTTCTTCCTCCTCCGAAAGCGACCCTGACTCCACCGCTGCCGGCGGCCTCCGTTTAGAGGTTCCGGAGATCCCAGCTCACCGACTAAAAACCTACGCCACTCTGCCCCTTCCAGTCCAAGTAGCCCCTAAACACGAGGCTATAGATCAACCTTCCATCTTCCAAGACAGCGATCCCATTGTGCAATTCGTGAACTCCCTGGGTGGCTTGTCCAATGACGATGAGTTTAACGCCAAACTCAGGATCTGGGTTTGCAGTCCCGGGGATCGCCCCTGGCTTCACAAGCCAGACGGCGACGTAAAGAGATCCCATTTCTTCTTTGCGTACGAATACATGTTTAGCGAGCTTGGAATCAGGCTTCCTTTCTCGCCCTTTGTCCAAACCGTCCTCCGCGACATCAACGCGGCTCCCTGTCAACTCCACCCTAACGCCTGGGCTTTCATTCGATGTTTTGAAATCCTAAGCGCCGCCGTCGGCATCGCCCCATCCCCCACCAGTTTCTTCTACCTTTACGACGTCGACCCCAAGTCCATCAAAAACAAAGGATGGATTTCCTTGAAGGCCCGAGCCGGCCGGAAGTGTTTGCATCCTCACAAAAGTAACGCGAAGTCCTCCTTCGCACGAAAGTACTTCCGTGTGGCGGTTCATCCCGCCTACCCAGAGGCATTCACCCTCAGAGACGGGACCGCCCTCTTTCCTCTTTATTGGACGGAGAAGCCCAACGGGATCACCGATCCTCCAGAGGAATCCTTGTCCGCCAACGATAAAGCCTTTCTTAATCTCCTTGCCCCACTTCCCATCCTTGACTGCACAACAGTCCTTGAGGGCGCTGACCTCTCAAGAACTCCCAAATACTTAGGTTGCCCATAGCTCACTTTTATTATTGACATTTCCTTTCTCGTCTCCTATGTTGTCACTGATCGTATTTTTTATTGTTACAGAAGATATGAATTTCACGAACGCCGAGCTCCTGAAGGCCCGCGAGAGGAGAATGGCTCGCTTTTCCCCAAAATTCAACACTGAGGGCGACGCGAAAAAACGGGGCGGTGCTGAGAACCAAGCCGAGAGCACCAAAGCTCCCAAGAGGAGAAGATTGGTCAAAGCCTCCTCCGGCGCTGGCACATCCAACCCTGGCGCTCAGCCCACCACTGCTGCTGCGCCTAAAGGCAAAAATGTCGCTGAAGCCTCCGTCGCCGCAGCTACCGAGCCAACCGCCGTACCAGCTTCTACTCCTGCCTCCGCCGGTGCGACCGCTGCTGTTGCCGCTGAGTCCTCTGTTGGCGCCACAGCCGCCTCCGCCGGCGTTAACGCCACAAAAGCTGCTGCGTCTTCCGACACTCCTATTGGAGAGAAGGAAAAAGAAAATGAAACCCCAAAGTCTCCCCCTCGCCAAGAGGCGCCTCCTAGCCCGCCCCCAACACGTGATGCGGGCTCCATGCCTTCCCCGCCTCATCAAGGGGAAAAATCCTGTCCTGGCGCTGCCACTACCTCTGAAGCGGCTCAAATTGAACAAGCCCCTGCTCCCGAGGTCGGTTCTTCAAGCTATTATAATATACTCCCCAACGCCATTGAACCCTCAGAATTCTTACTTGCTGGTCTCAACCGTGACGTCATAGAAAAAGAAGTTTTGAGTCGGGGCCTGAATGATACCAAGGAGGAGACTCTTGCTTGCCTCCTACGCGCTGGGTGCATCTTTGCTCACACGTTTGAGAAGTTCAATGCCGCCAACGC
Organism: Lotus japonicus; assembly: GCF_012489685.1. Lineage (NCBI taxonomy): Eukaryota > Viridiplantae > Streptophyta > Magnoliopsida > Fabales > Fabaceae > Lotus > Lotus japonicus. The sequence continues at coordinate 11,944,713 of NC_080041.1, read as the reverse complement.
TGAAGCTGAGCGGTTGAAGGCCGAAAGTGCTAAGCATCAAGAAGCCGCCGCTGCTTGGGAAAAGCGTTTCGACAAACTAGCGACGCAGGCAGGAAAAGACAAAGTCTATGCCGACAAGATGATTGGCACGGCGGGGATTAAAATCGGCGAGCTGGAGGATCAGCTGGCGCTGATGAAGGAAGAAGCAGATGAGCTTGATGCAAGCCTTCAAGCTTGCAAGAAGGAGAAAGAGCAAGCTGAGAAGGACTTGATCGCCCGAGGCGAGGCACTGATTGCTAAGGAGTCAGAGTTTGCCGCTCTGTGCGCTGAGCTGGAGTTAGTGAAAAAAGCGTTGGCGGAGCAAGAGAAAAAGTCTGCGGAGTCCTTGGCCTTGGCGAAATCTGACATGGAGGCGGTGATGCAGGCTACGTCCGAGGAGATCAAGAAAGCGACCGAAACCCACGCCGAGGCCCTCGCCACGAAAGATGCTGAGATTGCTTCCCAACTAGCAAAGATCAAAAGTCTAGAGGACGAGCTGGCGACGGAGAAGGCCAAAGCCATTGAGGCGAGGGAACAAGCCGCTGACATCGCCCTTGACAACCGCGAGCGCGGTTTCTACCTCGCCAAAGATCAGGCCCAACATTTGTACCCGAACTTTGACTTTAGCGCCATGGGAGTAATGAAAGAAATAACCGCCGCAGGACTGGTTGGTCCCGACGATCCTCCCCTGATTGACCAAAACCTCTGGACAGCGACTGAAGAAGAAGAGGAAGAAGAAGAACAGGAGAAAGAAAACAATGAATAATGTAATTTTAACATTACTTTAGCTTTTACTGTCACCTTGTAGTGTACTTTTCCGCCATTCGTCTATGTTTAAGCAACCCTTCGCCATAGCTTTTTATATCGCCGTTGGATATTTTGTAAATCATGTTGGAATGCTTCCGCCATACATTTTTTAGTCGCCGCCGCATCGTCATCACCATCTTGCTTTAGCTTTATAAGAAATTAGTTTGACTTGCTCGCCACTATTTTGCGGTAGGTCGCTACCCTCATTTTTGGCGGTAGGTCGCAACCCTCTTGCGGTAGGTCGCGACCCTCTTGCGGTAGGTCGCCACCATTTTGCGGTAGGTCGCTACCCTCATTTTTGGCGGTAGGTCGCGACCCTTTAGCGGTAGGTCGCCATCCTCTTGCGGTAGGTCGCGACCCTCTTGCGGTAGGTCGCCACCCTTAGCGCGAGGTCGCCACCCTTTTGGCGACTTTTGTGTGTCTAAACTGAGTCTTACAGGTCGCCACCCATAGCGTTTGGTCGCCACCCTTTGGCATGAGGTCACCACCCTAGCGGTAGGTCGCCACCCTTGGTGTGATCGTCCCTTTTCGGGACTCAATGCTTTGGGTTCCAATGGCCAGTTGGATTACCAAAGCGGTGCTCAGTAGAATGGGCAATTTGTACCCCACACATCGCCAACGAATCCGGTTGTTACGTGGGCTTTTCCGGGGCTAACTTAGTTCATCGTGAAACTTGTTTCACTTTGTAACTAAATCGCGCCATCAGGAGCTTGTCCCACCCAATAACAAACCGCTTATGGAAGAGTCTTCCAAGTTTCACAAAACTTTAATGGTGTGCCTCAATTCACCCACTCTTTCTCTTTGATCCGATTTGCTCCTCTCTGTCTGAATCAAAACCAGTGAAGACAATATAACTTCTAATACCAACTTCAAAATAAGAAAATTAGGAAATACAACAACTGAGAAGGGAATCAAATGAAAGATGAAGGAAAAGTTTGAAGGAATTGGAAAAATTTGTTGGCCAGCGATCTTAACCATAGCAACGCTTTACTCGCCAAACTTCCATGGCCAAAACAAAACGTGCCCACCAGGCGCCGGAGTAAAACGCGCTTACTAGATTCCAACGCCAACGACATTCTCTCGCCGTCGAACTCCATCGCCAAAGCAAACGTGCTCGCCAGAATTTGCTCACCGCCTAATCGAGATTTTCATCCGAAGCTTCGATTTCATAACATCTATGACCAACCAACGCACTCTTCTTGCCGTACAAGTTAAGGCAATTATTGTAACACTCCCTCGCCATCCTCTGGTCCACCTTCAGCTTTCCCACCTTTCCACTGCTTAGCGGATACTTGACCGCTAAGTGGGCTGTCGAAATTACAGCACAAAGGCGATTCAATGTATTTCGCCCAATGATGACATTGTAGGATGCTACCACCTGGAGAACCAGATACCTTACCTTCAAAACCCTAGCACACTCGTCTTCCCCAAATATTGTGTCTAGATCAATGTATCCCCGCACCATTACTTGCTCCCCCGCGAAACCTACCAAGGCTCCCGCGTATGGAGTTAGACCATTGTTAGTTAGTCCCAACTTGTCAAATGCATCACCATAGATAATATCAGCCGAACTACCCTGATCCAGGAGTACCCTTCTAACGTTAAAACTGTTCATCCTTAACTGCACCACAATCGGGTCGTCCTTATGAGGCTTTATCCCCTCAAAGTCCGCCATCGAGATTGTTATGTCAGGGTGTTCGAATCCAAAAGCGACCTCATGAACGGAATTAACGGCACGAACATGGCGCCTACGCGCTGCACGAGTGTCGCCACCGCCGCCAAATCCCCCGGCGATGGTGTTGATGGTCCCGACGGGCGGTCCTGAGTGTTGAGCGAACGTGTCATCAGCCCCTTTTGTGGCGATAGCCGCTGATTCTTGCTTTTTCTTGCCCTTAGCGTCCGCTCGCTCCTCCTCCCGCTTGTGCGCTTTGTTTTGATCGCCACCATTGCGCCACTGGCCTTGACGATTTCCTTGATATCCCGCCCGAATCAACTTATCAATCTCCCGCTGCAAAGTCCAACAGTCATCCATATCATGCCCGGCGGATCGGTGGAACTCGCACCACTTCTTGGGATTGGCGTCCCGTGGCTGATACTTTGGGGCCTCCGGCTCATCCACTAGATTTGCGTCGCTTGCCCCTCGGAGCATATCCGATACATCTGTGTTCATCACCATATCAGTTTCCTCCTGCTGGCGATGAGACTTAGATTGCCAAGGCCGACGTTGTTCATAATCATCGCGCCGTGGATACAACTGTTCCTTGGTCGGTTTGAATACCGACTTCCCCTCACCTGGCCTCTGCTGTTTGCCGTCCCCCTTATCCTCGCCGCTCCTATCTTTTTTCACGCGCTTGGGCGACGTGTCGCCCTTTTCCAACTTCGCGCGCTTTCTTTTGAAAGCGTCGTCCTCCTCGTCCAGAATATAAGTGCTGGCACGAGCACGCATCTCTCCCATCGAGCGCGCCGGCTTACGTGTCAATTTGCTGTTCAACCCTCCCGGCAGCAAACCGTTTTTAAATGCTAAAGCACAAGCTCGAGGCTCCTCGTCCTCTACCTTTACCGACGCCGCGCTATACCTTGCCATGTACTCTTTCAGTGACTCCCCTTCCTGCTGGCGAATATTGTATAGGTCATTGATCGTCACCGGCTGATTCTTATTTGCCGAGAATTGCACTAGAAACTTGGATGAGAAGTCTCTGAAATTTGAAATCGATCCACGCGGCAAAGTTGTGAACCACGCCATCGCCGTCGATTTGAACGTCGATGGAAACATCCTGCACTTCACCGCATCTGACGCCGCAATTATCACCATCTTCGTATTAAAATACAGAAGATGATCTTTCGGATCGGAATCTCCGCTGTAAGAATCCAGAACTAACGTTTTCATGTTATCCGGGATCGCCACATTCTCAACATCTTCCGAGAACGGACGGAACTCAGCCACGGAATCTGCTTCTCTGCTTCCGTCATCTCGCTGCTCGCGACGGTAGAAATCTAACTGAGCCTGTAGATGCTCATTCCGCTGCTGGATGTTGCCAATACTGCGCATCAAATGGCGCCATTGCTCCTGTGTCACCGCCGGCTGTTGTTCCGGAGCAGGTGAATTCTCTGGTGAGCGCTCCAGAGATCCTACCTGTGAAGGCGATGGAGGAGGTGGTGGTGATGGAAGAGGAGAAGGCGACTGTACTCCTGTCGTTCGTACCGGAGAATCCAGGTCCACCCGATGAGGCCGTCGAGGCGGCGAAATCCGCTGCCGCATTGGTGAATGATGCTGCCTCCTGCGTCGAGTCTCCATCCAAACCAGAAACGATGCAAACTCGATCGGAGAACCAACACTAGTCACAGAGTCAAAATCGGAAAACCAGAGAATTGCCTAATCACAATCAGAGGTAACTTCATGCACAATCAATCCACGTGAATGGGAGTAGAAAGTTTACTAAAGTTAGATATCATGTTAATAAGTTATATATATATATATAACATAATTTTTGACTTGTGGCAAGATTAATTAATTTTCATTTTCATTTCAATTAATTATCAACCTAAGGTTGAAAAAAAATAAAAGATACAAAAATAGCACAAACTAATATCTTTTAAATAAGATAAACATGTTAGATATTGAAATTAGTTAATGGTTGAATGCTTTTTGTAAATATATATTTTGAAATTTACTTTTAAAATATGAAATGATTTTGTATGTTGTTTAAATTAACTATAATGTGGTTACGTGTTATTTAAAAAAAATATGTTTCGTTCAAAAAAAAATAATTTTTTGTTAAATTTACTTGTGATTTTTCTAAAAATGATAATAATATATTATTGATTAATATTTTATGTTATTAAATTTATTAACTATTAATTGTCAACTTTTCAGTTTCTTATACAAAAGAATAATTTATTAAGTAGTTTTTAACAATAGTTTGAATATTAGTTATCAATCATAAATTGAGGGAAGAATAAAGAAATATATTTATATGTAGAAAATACTAATAATTTAAATTAAATAATAGTCTAGACAAAATGAACACTCGATAAAAATAGTTTAAAAATTAAATAAATGTCTCTATAAGATATTTACTATTAAATATATCGCATGCGTGTATTATTTGAAAAATACTTTCAAATGTGTTTTTTGACCTATTATATAGTAGTAAAAATATTTTCTCAAGTTTTCTTATGTTATTAAAAATATTTTCCTTTTCAAAACAATTTAGGGTTAATTGTCAAATTAGTCCCTGAGTTTGTAAGCGTGTTTGATTTTAGTCCCTCTAGAGATAAATGACGTTTAGGGCAGTCAAAAATTGCCAGTGATTGTAAAAATGACTACCACTAAATGTAATTTTTCTTCAAATGGACTAAAATCAAACTCGCTTACAAACTCAGTTACTAATTTGATCATTAACCCAAAAATTTATTAAATTTGAGTAATATCATTTATTTACATAAAGAGAACTCTAATACAAGAATTTTAATGCATTAAAAAACTCTAATACTCTCTATTTATATGTCTAAACACAATATTTTTTCTATTATATTTATATTTAAGAAATATTTTAATATTTGTGGTTTATAATTTTATATAATTACTCTATAGTAATTTTCATATAATATTAAAAAATATTGTAAATAAACCCGTGCAACGCACGGGTATAATATCTAGTATGATAGTATTAGACTATTAGTTTGTGGATTTGGTATTTGAGTTTTGACAGATTCGTGATTGTTATTGGTTTTATGCACGTTGAATTCATCATTTTCTTTCTTCTTACTATTTTGGGCTATATTTTTGGTATAATTTATGCCATGTATGCCATTATCTATTTTGATCGTGATCAGTATGCACCAGCACAACAATACTAAGTGTCTTGTTACCTCCTTAATCAGTCGCTAACCTGGAAAATAAGTAGCAACTGCTATGAATATTGTGAAGAATAGGATGCGTAACCGAATTGGAGATACATTGATGAACGATTGTTTAGTTACTTACATTAAGAGTGATGTATTCAATAACATTGACTGTAAGCTTAATGTTCAACGATTTCAGAATATGAAATCACGTAGAGGAAAACTATGACTTGTATAATTTCTGATGTATAAACATATTAAAGTTGTTTTTAATTATATTTTTACGGATGCGTTCATTTGAAAAATTTGAACCCCTGACCCCTGAGTCCTGGATCCGCCACTGATAGTAAGGTGCTATATTTGAGAGTGAAACAGTGTAATTTTTTGTAAACTAGAAACGGTGTAATTAGAATCATATGATCAATAATAAGTTGGTAGCAGGTTTAGTTGAGGCAGTAATGCACAAGTTGCTGCCACTCGGCACAATTAACGCTTCTTGTCCTTATTTGACATGATCAACTCCCCAATCTTGACGTTCCCAAGGGTTAGCTCAAGTGGTAAGAGATAGGGGGCATAAGGGTTGGGGAGGGGAAGATTCAGGGTTCGAATCTTGGAAGAAAAATTTGAAGAGTTTTTCTAACTTACTAACAACTAACCACTAGCATTTGTCTATTGTTCTTGCTATGAACATGAAGAGAGGGTATAACCCCTAGAGTAGAGAGATTGCACTTAGAGAGAGAGTATAACTGAATTTCATGTGCTATTTAGCAAATGAGCCAATAGTCCCTTACAAATGGTAATAGCTAACTATTTATAGTGGGGGAGCCGGTTGGGCCTTACAAATGGTAACTGAATCTCGTTGGGCCTCGCTAGGGGAGACCCAATTTCCAGGCTGGGCGACCGCCGATTGGCAGGTAACCCTGGGCGTAGGCCCCCTAGGGGCTCGCCCAGTCCATCTAAAAAAAAAACTCCCCAATCTTGACACTCATTGGCTATTTATTTTTTTAAATAGTAGAACAAAGAGAAAACACCTCCAGACTACGAGCAGGGTGCCAGTGACATGCTGGGGAGGTCAGCATAGGCTCACTCCTAGTAAGAGCACCGGAGGATTCCATGAATAATAAGGTTTCCCATCAACTAAAATTTTACTGAGCTAGGGGAATTTAACATCATTTGTATTACTACTTCCATAATATTAGGAATCTTACTTCGACCGTTTGGTTTAGATGAATTTACTTTGAAATTTATGTAAAATCTGACGATAAATTATGCATCAAGACTATTACTGTTTTAAATTTATGTAAAATCTCTGATGATAAATTATGCATCTAGACTATTACTGTTTTAATATTTGACAAATTGTTCGCCAATGATAATTCAAGCAGTATGAGTTGGTAGACGTATGACTGTATGGGTTAGAGAAGGGAGGTTCATGGATCAACTGAGAGCTGTAATTTATCTTTTTAATGTTCCAAAAAATTATTTGATAAATCAAAATAGACCGTAATTGGTAATGGAAGGAGATAAATTTATAAATAACATTATAATTTCCATGTTGCTTCGATATTATTTTTTTGTTTTCACTTCTAGCAAAAAACCACTTCCCGTCACGGCCTTAGATAGAAAATTAACATGTGAAGTAAATTTTTCCCCTCTCAATGCCTCTTGTTTTCAAAGTGACTAATGAAAGTTCAAAGTTTTTTTTTTAAATGGAAAGTTCAAAGTTATCAGGACAACAATTAAGATTCCAAGGTCTTGCCATAGTGCCCATTACCATAGTAAATATTCATATATTTTCTTCATTTCCTTATTAATACTTAGTTAATATGTACACTAAACACAAACATCAAATATATATTTTCTCCACATGTCCAGCTTGTATATCCATTCCAATATAATTTCCACATGATGCAGAGAAAACACTACAATGATATACAAATTTAACTCAGGAAAGAAAGATAACCATCCATGATACCATTCCTGGTTGAACAAAATAAGAAAAGTACAGGAAAAATACACATATGAACATCATACATGTAAAATACCAGCTACTAATACAACTATGGAGACACATGGTATTGAGTTTGATACCAGTGTGTTCTAAATAACCCTCCATCATCTTACCTGCTTCATCCTCTGGAATTCAAGAGGGAACATTGAAGTGAAAAAGCCAGGATATAACAAAAGCAAAGACCATGCAGGCTAACAGGAAATTCAGAAACCGGTGACCTTGCCAGAAATTTCGAGTTTCGGCCGGGGGTGCAGGTCCAGTTGGTGGGGCCAAAGAAGGATCATTTGCCTCATTCCACTGTTCTGTCATTTGAACTTCAATAGCGCCAGCTACATTGTGTGCAATTGATCCACAGATTTCACAAGTTCTGTTAATCATGCAAGTAGAATAATAGTGGAGTTAAAAACTGAAGGTGAAACATAAGTCAAGAAATTTTCTAATGGTTTAGATACACATGTGGAAGTGAACCAGTTGCATGGATTAGTAGAAGCTGCATTCAATGTGTTAATCCAAAAGTTAAAAGATGGAGGCACACCAGCCTGCCCATCAAAGTGCCTTCAATTATTTTTTCCTAAATGAAAAAATCTCAAAAAAGAAGGAAAATGATTTGCAGACATTCACGTAGTGTAGAAGCGCAACAAGCACCCAGATTGAGAAAGGAAGAAAAGGGAGAGAAGTAATGGTTGTGATATATGATGAATGTGTTAAGAAAAATGAGATAGAAAGAAAGACATGGTGTCTATGGCGTGTCTACACTGCTTAAATGCCTAAGTATGATTACTGAGAAAATAGTTGCACAATATCTATCACTCCAACCTTCCCCACCCCAACAATATATGCAATTACATGACCAATATATTGATGATGCTTATAATGAAAATGATTGATCTTTTGAGCAATATTTTACTCAAAAACAAGTAAATCTATTCAAACCAGAAAGTGACTGATCTTGAGCCATTTTTTACCCAAAAACAAGTAAATCTATTCAAATCTTGAAAAATAGGGATTAACAATTGCACATAGAATTGTCCAACAATTCATTGTTAAAGATCTTGAAGCTTCAATGCTTCATAGTGCCCGACTTCCTGATGTGATTTTGTTACTAGAGAGCTTCCAAACATAAAGATAAAGGTAAAACAGAGTAATTGATCTAAGGCAAATATATGTCTGGTAAGAAAAGAAGATCCAGATTCCTGACCATAATATTCTTAACTAGAGATAAGATTAAAGTGAATCATGAAAACCAGAAATAAGGGAAACTGAAGCCAGAAAGCTCAACTGCACATCAGAGTCATACCAATTTGCAACACAAGTAATTTAGAAATCATCAAAACTGTCATCAGATGAAAGAAGCTGCTAGATTTTGATCCCATAGAGAGTAGCCATTAAATCCAGCTAAAACTAAATGCTTAGAATTAGACACGTTGTCATTACTCACTAGCACAGAATAAGAAAACAATGTGAATTAGAAAGGAAAAAAGAAACTTTAGCCATTATTTCCATCTTAATATTATTCTCTACAATAACTAAAACTCTTTAGAACTTAATATTTCATTCCATATCAGTAAATATACGGCCATGCACAAATAAACTAGAGAGTAAAGTGTCATAAACTCAGATCAAACATCAAATAACTAGAACTTTCTATCAATAACAATTAACAAATTCTATTTGCACTTAATGCACTAATCCTTTAAATTCAATTAGCATGTTTATAAGGAAAAGCCAAGAATAACAGGATGTCATAAAGAAAATTTCCTGATGAACATCTTTTTTCTTTTCTGATTATCAGTGGCTCCTATCTCCTTCTCACCCTGTTGAATTCAAGTTAGTGACTTGTTCTTATGCTCTTCCACCCCAAAAACTTTTCCTTTCTTTTGCTGAGAAATAGAATTGTAGAAAGGAGGAAGCATCATTCAGGAACAGGAGAACAATCTAGACCCTGCATTTTTTAATGTTTCTTCCTATGGCTCAACCATCAGATTTATGCAAATTTGCCTTATTACTAGGTTTTCAGGAGCTTGATGCAGATGTGAAAAGCTCAATGTCCCTTAGGAGTTGCTGAAGATTATACAAAGTAGAAGCACATACATCTGCTTTTACAATCTCAAAGCTCAAAAACTCTCTAAAACAAAAATAACAGATTTTTTTCTTCTTCACAATTCCACCTTAAACAGGATATTTGGCCAGTCTACAAAATACTGCAAAGCCAAAGACCAACAGATATGGAAGACACTGGCTCTGCTGTAAGTTACAGCAGAGATGTAAGTCTTCCTGAAAGTCCGAATGTACTAAGACATATTCCAGAAAGCAATGCAATGCCTAACTCATAAGTAAAAGGTTCCAAAAACAAAATAAAAACTGATTTTGAAGGTCAATAACAACTAACATGTGGGATCCCTAAAATGAAAGATATCGGCTTATTTTTAAGGCTTCAGACCACAAAAACAGAGCAGAGTGAAAAGCTAGAAACCAAAATTGGCAAATAAAGAATAAGAAATAAAAAGATGAAGGTTATATAACCAAGTTATATACTTTCTAGCCGTCAAATCAATTTGGAGTTGACCAGTAGTGAAAGGCCACTAAGCCAGATCAAATCAGATTTGGCAGATGTATAATTTGACTAGGGCAATATTTTAGCATGCACTCCACCATAACAGTACCAGACATAAATAAGCACATAAGTGACTAAACTGTTTCTTCCTCTTCGCAATAAGGTAACACTCTTCAGTCTTTTCACTAGTTAACCAAGCACACCTTTTTCTTTCATTGGGCATATCCACCACTTTTGACTATCATTTAGTTGATTTTGGAGTTCACAAATTACCAGAACCCGTATACAATTAAAGATGAAAAATAGGAGAAACCAGTGTTGTTAATTGAGGATGGCGGATCATGGCGGAAAGCCGAAATCCCACCATACATGACAAATAATGGCGGAATATGGCAGGATATGGTGAAATATGGCGGGATATTGGCCATGGCGGAAAGCCAAAAAACCTCCATGAGAAACTGCCATGGCGGATATTTGATAACACTGGGAGAAACTATCATGAAATGCATACATCTCAAAAGTCCTAAGTTGATCATACATCTGTTTATTGAATTTTTCTTAAGGAGAATGATGACCTATTCAATAAATAAATGGTGGAGCCTCACAAGAAAGTCCATGTAAGTTGACTTATGGTAGTCAAAACCTAATCTGTTCAGAAAGGTGGAGAAACAAATCAAACAAATATTGGAAACACTGATAAGTATGCTTGCACAGTTGGATCCTTGACCTGCAAATAGGAGGATACTTTCACCTCTCCTCCAACAATTTTTTTACCAAAACCCTTTTTGCAATAATGTAGCTTATATTAGTTCACACTATGTCTAATATTGCAAAAGAAGAATCAGATTCACACCCCACTATAAAGACACTTCATCAAGCACTATTCCAAGTTCTCTTCACATTATGCGCACCACATATGCAAAGGGTTAGGGTAAGCAACAAAATAGAGTATAATAGACAAGACAAATAGCTCCAGATTTGGAAAAATAGCATCTAAATGTTAGAGCCACTTAAGTGCCTTATCCATAATTTCACCCAAAAACAAAAACACAGCACTTGAAATAGTTAACAGCACTCATCAATCTCAAAATTCATCACACACAAGAAGGATCAATACTCTGCCCCAAAACATAAACCATTCAGAAAAAAACACACACACACACACACACAAATACAAGTTTCTTTGTAAGCATACTCACTTGTTACCCTTGATCTTGAACCAAGCCTCAGCACACTGTTTGTGAGCAGCAGCCAAATCATCCTTGCAAGAACACCCCAGCTCAATGGGAGTACCAGATTCCTGATTGCTCATACTCATATCCATGCTGAGATGGCAAATCCTGCAATCCCTCTCCACCTTAGCCAAATGCACCTTCCCATCTGTGACTTCCTCTCCACCACCTTCCAGATCCACCACCTCCACAGAACACTCTGAATCTGAAGCAGAGGATCCTCTTCCTCTCTCCTTTTCACACACTCCCACAATCTCAGCACCAGAACCATCAGAACACCCCCTTCGCTCCTCCTCCTCCCGGTCGCCGGAACACCCTTCAGAGCTCCGGTGACCACCGCCATTGTCTATATCAACAGCAACATGATGCAACTTTTCATCCTCATTGAGCAGCATTTTGAACACCCAAGTTGAGAATCTTCATGTAATGACACAAGGTGACAAAAATGATCAATACCCACCAAGCTTTGATGAGTTAAGTTTCAATCTTTGTCAACCTCTTTCACAGAGAAGCAAAAGGGTAATGTCAAAATGTGAAGAACTGTGTGCAAGGTGTGTAACTCAACTGTGGTAGGTGGTGATCTGAATCTCTCTCTTCTTGTGTCACTCACAGTCACAAGACTTTTGAGAGAGAGAGAGAGAGTGATGAGAATTCAGAAAAGATGTTGGAAGAGAAACAGCATTATTATGATTATTGCAGTGTGATCTGATGGGTGAAATTTAGCAAAATTTTCCTTTTCCTCCATTTTTGTTTTGTTTGTTTCTGGGGTGAAAAATATAATTTAGGAAAAGTTCAGGGACTTGAAAAATTATTTAATGATGTTATTTTCTCCATATCCATGTCCATACCGTGATAACAATAATAATAACAAGCAATAAGAAACCTTAAAAATAGAGGAGATTCTCCAACACGGGTCATGGTGAAGTGACATGATGTGAGTTTATGATGTGAGATAAAGGGTGGGCCCTACCTTTCTCTTTCTCTTGATGAGTTCAGGGAGGAAAATACAGTGTTTGTTTCTACTATGAGATGCCAGAGGAGTGAAAATGGAACAAAGAAGGGAAATGAGAATTGGGAATGATCTTGAAAGAGGATGCTTATGATACAGGCTATCTGAAAAAGCTCTTTCTTTTGCAGCTGGCACAAGCTGAATAAATTTGTAAAAAGCACAAAATTCTTTGTCCTCTATTGTGTTCACTACTTTTCCTTTTCCTTGTTTTTGTCACTTTTTATGTTTTAATTCTCTTAATTTCTCCAGCTTTACTTACTTTAGAAACAAAATGTAAGTATGAATGTATGAGGATGAAGATAAATGGGTTAATATTTTTTAGCATGGTTGATTTAAATGATATATGTTTGATTTTCTGTAAGCAAGATATCGAGTTTGAAACTTGTATGAAAAAAAATTTGTTGAAAAAACTATCCGCACTAAGATATAAATGTTTCAGGCTCGAATAAAATTGTCTGACTTAAATAAAATTGTCTCTTGTAGAGGTCGAGAGTGTGGAGTGCAATGGCTGTGGGAGGTGCTGGATGGATGGAAGGCAATGTTAGAGGTTGAGTGGTTGCGTTCGCAATGGTGGTTGTGGGTGTCAAGTGATGGTGGTATAACGGAGAATGTCATTTGATGGTTGTAGCATGGGGGGGGGGGTGAAGGTAGAGGCGGTAGGGTGTCAGTGGTGAGGTTGAGTGTCGGGTAGTGAAAACGGTATAGGCTACATAGTAGTGGTGGCAGTGGTGGAAAGTATCTAGTGGTTGCAACGATAATGGAAAATGTTAAGCACAAGGTATTACTTAGTAGTGGTGGCGGTGGTGATCATTGTGCAATTAACTAAAAATTATGGAGAGAAACTTATTGCATACTTTTGAATTTCATAATTGATTACTAAAAAAATTTGGTAAGAACATGCTATTAATCATATGTGATAGACAAATTGCCTATATTCTTGGAAGGAAAAGTTCATCAACAAGCATGGACCAGTCACTTTAGCCACCTCGGTTCTCTCTTTTATTCCTTTATATACCATGTAGACAATGGTTCCCTTAAGCACCCTGTCTTGCATTGCATTACTCGGCACTAGTTTGGACCACTCTTTGTTGTCACTTGGTACTTATTTCAGCTGATCCTCCTTCTTTGATTGGGTTTGTTTATGCTCTCTCTCTCTTGCAGCTTTTCATCCTTATTACCACTTCTTGGTGCTTGTGGAAAGCAAGGTGCATTTACCACTTCTCTCTAAGCCTGTCTGTAACAATTACTGCTGTTAATCTAATGAAGGAATCTCCTATGGATTACTCAGTCACACACTTAAACCCTCTAAAATGACAAGACATGCATTTAGCCATAACTTCTCCGAATTCCAATCATTCACATAGAGAATATAAAATTAGAAAACACCCCCTTGGCCATGTGATTGTATTAATTGTTTGATTATCTGGACTTTAAGAATAAAATATGATTTCCGTGCTCCGTGACTTCTTATAAATCTCTCTAAAATGAGAAGTTCATGTGCACATTTAACCTTTAAAAATTGTATACATTGAGCTATTTTCACAAATAAAAAATGAATAATAATATTTAATGCCGGATATTATTTCATACTGAGAATAATGATATCTCAAACTTTTTACTAGCTATAATAATTACTATTTTTTATGATAATAAAAAAAGTATTTTGTGAGTTCTTAAAGTAAAATATAGATATGATGATCATTAGAATTTAGATAGTAAGTATACAATCAAATGAGTTTAACTCAGCATTATGATATCAGATTTTGTGTACTAGACCAAAAACAATTTTTGAAAAGCATTCCATAGGGAAAAAAGACACTATCTCATATCATATACATCCCATATGAGATGAGGAAAGTATGAGCGGACGAGAGTTGTAAATAAGATAATAAAAGAATAAGAATGATTGTTAAGCTCTAGCACTTGTGGATATGCGGCCAACACATGCACTTTGCGCGGTTTCACACCGTCACAAAATGCAAAATGTTGAAAGAAAAAAAAAACAAGATGTGGGCTAATTGGAAATAATATATGCCAATGCAGAAAGTTATCAACATGTATGCCAAAACGGGAAAATATATATGCCAATGTGAAATGTTATCAACATGTATGCCAATGCAATGCTACCAATATTTATTTCTTTACGAATCAAGATCCTATGTCCTCAAATATTGTCTCATTTTCTATCCAACTGATGAAATTGTCCTTCACTAGATCGAATTGGCATATATATTTTCAAATGTGAGTTATCAAGATGTCCTTAAAAAAACTATCATAAATCCTAACAGGAACAAAAAAGCCGCAAAGGGCTATTCACTCAATTAGGTTGACGCCCCCACTCTGAGATTGACTGTAATGAAACAAACTAAAACCATCTACCATATATCCACCCACCACAAAATGCCTCAAAACGAAGATCGAAACCTACTTGAGGGAAGCTTAGGTTCGCGTCAAACTTCTGCAGGCATTGCGAAATGTTGTTGAGGCATCGTTGCAGATTGCATTTGCATAGCACCCAAAAACTTGCCGCTTCCATTTTCAAATTGCATGTAGCCATTGGATGCTGTCAAGTTAGTAGTATTTTCAGTTACTCCAGCACCAACATTCTCAAGGCCACTCTTGATCCAAGCCATGTTGTTTAAGTCTGTAGTTATCGAAATCAATTCATCACTTGAGAAAGAGGGAGGCTCCAAATAGTCAACAAACTCAGGACCTAATAGTGAATCATGAGCATGGCTTCCCCTCAATTCTGATGAACAGCAGCCATGACCACATTGCGATGGAACCATGGGCTCACATCCAACACCATCAAATAATTTACAGGTGCCTGCGTCTGGTATCAGGGGTTGGAACAAAGGACCCTGCCTCGGGAAGATCTTTGGAGTTGATTCAGTTGTTGGCTTGCCAAGAGGATTATAAACACTGAATGCACTGAGACGTGATTTTGGTCGATAAAGGGTTGGATGCCCCTCCACTTCAGCACCATCTTTTTGTGGATGTTTATTTTCATACTGTCTGATTTCATTATTTGTCATGACATTCCTGACTTCTGGAGGATTCATAGAATTGATATCTCCAATTGACATGGTTTCTTCAGAGGATGCTTTTGTTTTCTCAAAGCTACTGTATCCTCCCATCGTATCAGCATATGATGAGACGTGTATTCCCAGTCCCATGCACCTGCGCCTTAGGGTCGAATTCCAGTGATTCTTGATAGCATTATCTGTTCTACCTGGAAGGAGCCTGGCAATTGCTGCCCATCTGTTTCCATGGATTGCATGGGCTGAAATTATGAGCCTGTCCTCTTCCTCTGCAGCAAATAAATTTTTCATTAGATTTTGATAATTGACAGGCACAATATACACGAAGGGTTTGCTAGTTTGTCATTCAAGTGCCTACAGGTTTACTTCAATAGAAAATGTAGCATATAATAGGAAAATTCACTGGTCGAAAAAATAAGGATAAGACAAGGTCTGATATGAACATTGCATAAAGTAGGCAGGAAGAAACTATAAGGTATTATTTTCATTCAATTCAAGCAGTTAACACATCAACACAACAATACGGAGGCTCTCAAGCTTAAACATTTGTTATGTTATTAGTTTTGTATTTTATTATTAAACTCATGGGTACTCTAAACCAAGCATACATTCTCAGAGACCAAGACGAAGTCTCATAGCATGAGATGATAATTGATTGCGCAAAATAAATTAAGGAAATACTAGTAAGTATGAAAGTAGTGATGAAGCCAAAATTGATAAGTGAAACTGACACCACTATCAGTTTCTTAAACTACTCTGATTTCTTTTTACTGTAGGGTTTAGAGGGAACCCAAGTAAGGGGGTTTGCAAAAATGATAGAGTCAGTCCTAAACTTCTTAATAAGAAAGTATATCTGAGGAAGGTTAAGGCTGTAGACAAGGGGGCGTGAGTGTGTTAGAGAATTGTGTCACATGTGTAAATAGAAGTTAGTAAGAGTTGTTGTTGTGGGTTAGTAGTTAGTAGCTGACTATCCTATAAGAGAAGGTTTATTAGTCAGCTTTAGGCAATCTGTGGAATCACTCATTGTTGTAGGAGAGACCTAGCCTCTCGAATGCCAGATTGTACACTTGTACTGATTCTTACTTGTTCATAATACAATCTTTCTTTCTTTCTGTTCCTCTATCTCTTTCTCTTCTGATACCTATCAGACAATTTCCCAGGCAATAGAACACAAGAGTGAACATCACATCACATCACATCTTCACCAAAAACACCCTAATGGGTATTTTGGTCTCTTCTCTTATATTATCTTTATTTAGTCGATTATTGACCAATGTGTGACTTCAACTCACTTGAATTTCCAACACTTACCACAAAAGCCGGTTGAAATATGGTTTCAATACTCAATCAACAAGACAAGGAGAATCACAAAAAATCAACTTCAACATAAGGAATAACACACAGCATTGTCACTTGCCGCTATAGAATGCACTTCTTAGCACTTTCTAAATTGTAATAATCAAAACTAGGATGAAAAATGTATAACAAATAGAGACTCAAAGAAAATGCCAGACTTATTACATATAAACTACATACGGAAAAGCCAAAATTCCCAATTTGTACTACTCAGAGAATATATTACCCACTAATGCATCTATATCAATTGTGAAATGGACCACTATAAAGACTTAAAGAAATGCATTAGATATCACCATTTCCCACTTGACACATTGTGTTTCTACATCTAAAACATACTATGGCATGGAGTTTTAGCAAATAACTTTTAAACAACATATCAGTATCAGCTGATTCTATTCTATTTACCAATCCCCTTAATGAGTCATTATATTCTATGGCCTTTTAATGTTTCTCCAGCTTTTGTGAATATGAGCATTTCTTTCCTCAAACTTATCACAATGATACAAAGCAAGAAGTTACAAATGAAACTTCACTATTATGATCATACTAAACTGTGCAACACCACCATCCATTTCCCTCTTATATCTCACTAATCTTTACAAAAGTGCACATCATTGTCAATTTTACCACAAATAACAAAATCCCCTTAATGAGTCATTATATTCTATGGCCTTTTAATGTTTCTCCAGCTTTTGTGAATATGAGCATTTCTTTCCTCAAACTTATCACAATGATACAAAGCAAGAAGTTACAAATGAAACTTCACTATTATGATCATACTAAACTGTGCAACACCACCATCCATTTCCCTCTTATATCTCACTAATCTTTACAAAAGTGCACATCATTGTCAATTTTACCACAAATAACAAAATTCAAAAACCATCTCCATCTCCCAATGCCAAATTAAAAAGGATTAGTATACAAAAAATCATCCAGCCACTAGAAAAATACAAGTCATTCCCCTGCTAACATAAGCAGAAAAATTCCAAGTTGCTAACCTAATGCAATCACGACCCGAAAACAAATCAATTGCATAATGAAAGAGCAGCAACTGTGAACATTCAATGAATCTAAAAAAAAACAAACACATAAACAAAATCCAAATTTATCTATACAAATAACAGCATTATATTTATCAAAATCAAAATATTCAAACTAAAACCCAACCTTATACCCTAATTCTACAAAACATAGAGTTAAACACAGTACAATGGAGATTCCTATTACCAGTAAAGGGCTTCCGTTTCACGCAAGGGTCAAGCTGATTACACCACCGGAGCCGGCACGACTTCCCGGACCTCCCGGGAATCCCCCGCGCGATCATGCTCCAATTCCTCGCCCCAAACTGCGCCACCAACTGACTCAGCACCGTATCCTCCTCCGGCGACCAAGGTCCCCTCACTCTCCCGGCGCCGCTACCCTCGCCGACATCCGACGCCTCCACCTCGCCGCCCCCTAGTTCCGACCCCTCGCCTCGTTCTCCTCCAGCGACGGCGGAAGTCTTTGCTTCGTCGGCGGTGGCGAGGAGTTCATTGGCAGCGGTGGTTGGTGCGGCGGTGGGGTCCACTTCGGTCATGGCGGTTGTTGGTTGTTCAGTTCTCTGTAACTAACTGCAATGCCGATTGGGGCACACGCAACATGTTTCGCCTTTTTATTTGCCCATTTTTGCAAACCGTTTTTCTAAAATGACCGTTTTGTCCTCCAGCGTCAACGGTGAAACGACGCAGTTTCAAGGGAAACTCAAGAGACAGAGATGCTTGTTCGCATGGTTGACTGGGAATGTTTGTTGACCTGTGACACGTCGGATTCTGTGTTGACGAAATTATCCCTAGATTATAATCGTAAATTACCTTACTGCCACTATCTGGTGAGATGAGACAAAAAATAACCGCCTTGCCTTCAGGATTTGAATTTTTAAGAAGGGATTGTATTTTGTGGATTACGAATTTACCCTTGTAATTAGGCCTTCTTATAATGAGCCCATTTCTTCCTTGGGCCTGAACTAGACTACTACCATACGGCCCATTTAAGCCAAGAAAAAAACGGTTTGACAGAAAAAGGTTTGAATACAATCACATCACTCACTTCTGATTTCCCTCTTGTAAAAAAAAAAAACCATCACTCACTTCTTGTTTGTTCATATAAGGCTTAATTGCACATTTACTCCCTCATCTTTCACCATTGTGCAATTTTCCTCCCTCATGTTTAAAACGAGCGAATTTACTCCCTCATGTATGAATCCATAGTATATATATTTAGGAAAAGATCTCAGCACAGTCATCACATATGTGACATCATCTGATTGGTTAATATCATGAAAAATCCTACATGGCACTCAATCCTTCATTCCTCTTATCCTACACCTTTTTTCTTATCCTTCACTCATATCTCCTTAATCCCATTTATTCTAAACGCGTTTTCCCCTCTCTCATAAGCGTAACATCCTCACCGTTTCAACCTTCAACTTCATCTCTTCCAGAATTTCCTCACCGTCTTTGATTTTCATATTCAAAAGCCCTTGAATCCGAAATCAACAATGGCAATCGACCTTCAATCGTATCTCTCATGGCCACTTCCAATTCATGAGTCCTTCGATCGCATCTCTCATGGCCCCTTCCAATCGCATCTTGAAGCCTCAATCCATCTCTTCCAGTCTCGACTCAGGTACTTTTTTTTTCTTTCTCCAATTCTTCCAGTCTTGATTTTGGGTTGTACCTGCTTCTGGTGGCCTTAACTGGTTTAGGGATTCAATTTCCAGAGTCAGAGAGACATCGGAGGAGGAGATGCCACTCAAGGTCAAATGGAGCGGCAAGGATTACACGGTGCGAGTCTGCGGCGACGACACCATTGTCGAACTCAAGCGTCGAATCTGCGAGTTAACCAACGTTTTACCCATTCGCCAGAAGTTCTTATACCCTAAACTCGGTTCCAAGCTCAACAACCACTCTCTCAACTCTCTCTCAATTCCTAAGTTCACCATGATCGGGTTCGCACTTCGCTCTACCTTCCTTTTCTTTCTTCGTTTGTTAGGGTTTCATATTCAAATAATCACTCAACAAAATTGACATCTATTGATTTAATTTCATTTGATTTGCATTGCAGGACTACTGAAGAAGATTTTTTAATTGTTGATCCAGTGGAGGCCCCTGAGATTATTGATGATCTTGAGCTTCCTCAAGAAGAAGCTATTGACATCAAAGACATGGAGGTCAACAAGCACAAGTTGATCAAGCGCAATAATCAGTTCAAGGTACATTTTTTTTGTTCTCCAAATCTTCATGAATTAAGTTTGGGTTTTTGTTGTTCATAACTTCTGGTGGCTTTTGTTCGCATCTTGATTTCTTCGTTTCTGGGTTCCTTTTTTCATTGTGTTGAATCACTTGCAATTACTCTAAGTTTGAATTTTTTGAGTCTATGAATTGATTAGTTTTTGGTATGTGTCAGGTATCTGTCTCTCTCTCTCTCTCTCATGTAAAATCTGTCCAGTTCCTTTTACCTTTTTTTTTTCTGTGAAATATCAGCATCAGCATAAAACAGAGAGGCATGTTTGTACCAACATAGCCTCTCTGATCATACTTTGTTTCTTTGTACAGGTTCTAATCTGTGCAGTTCCTTTTACCTTTTTTTCTGTGAAATCTGAACAGTTCCTTTTACCATTAAACAACCACTAAGGTGTATTTTCTTCTGTAAATAATATTTACAATGCGGGCATCTGTGCCTGTTTTCAGTGCTTTGAAGGAGGTTTGATCTTTCCAAAGTGAAATATGACGTGTCTGATGGAAGTTGGATCAAGCTTCAGAACCCAAGTAGCAAGAAGGTTTAATCATTGATTCCCTCTTTGGTTTTGGCTTGCAGTTGTAGGGCTTGAGACTCGATGGTGTCACCGTGAACTTCTGAAGCAGTTGAAACTGCTTCCATTTTCAGGTACTATTTTCATTTTCATTGTCTAATTTTCTTAATCCTTCTGTGCCGCCAACATGGTATGCACAGCTACTGAAAACCTTAATCTTGGGCTGCAAGCCAATCTGGTCTATTGATAATTATTAATGAAATTCGAAAAAAAAAAATAGGAAACAACTTATATGAACATTAGAGATTTTTCAAAATAGGAAATTATTCACCTTTAATTTCTCCCCTCATCAAGCTTCAAATTAGAGAAAATTATTCTCTCAAAGATATTTATATTCAAAATGAAACTCTCGCCCCTTTATTCCTCACTTAGTAATTATTGTTTTTGAATTCAAATTTGTGCTTGACCTTAAATTACTCTCTCTATCAAGCCTTAAATTAGTGAATTTATTATTTAGAAACCACCAATATTGTAACAATCTCATATCCATTACACTCTATTCAAATTTAAATTTTAAATAAAAAGGTAATTACTTGACTGATGTACTGCATTACCCATTGTGGTTTCCTTTTATTCTTGATGTTTCATTCTCTTGTCGTATTCCATTGTAAATCGTGACTGTAGATAGTTTCTAAGCACTTCATTCCCTTCTTTTGTCGATCATCATGAGTACTTGAGTAGTGTTTTTAATTCTAGCTCTCAAATCAATACTTTTTGTTGATCAGTTTATTTTCCTTCTTCATAAATTTTGTTTGAAATAACAGGATGCTAGGAGGGAATTTTGTTAGAAAAAATTGCTTTGCCTTGATTATAAAATAAGGAGTTCATTTTAATTCAGTAGAGAATAATTCTCCAGAGTTCATTTTAATTGTTTTTTATGAAAGGGTCATGTTGCTAGGATGATTTTGCTGTGGAAAGGACTTGAGGGATGGCATCATTTGGAGTGGTTTATAGTGTCATTGGCCAACAAGCTCTTTCACTGTCATGTATAATTTATATGACTAGATCCTTTGCATCATTATTTTCAGTTTTTGGTGTATTAGCTTAGACCACTCCATCAGTAAGGAATTAATGTATTGAAACTTTTGCTTATGTGAGTCTTATTTTGGTTTCACTCAGAACGAAAATGCTATTTGATATTGATATTTATGTAGTTAAAAATATGAGGTAGATTTGATCTTGATGCTTTCCACCCTGCTCTACTTCCCTTTCTATTTTTCCACCCTTTGTTCTTGATTCTTTTTATCATATACAGAAATTATGTTGTTCAATTCACTTGGTGGTCAAAAGGTCCTAAAGTTAGCACATTAAGAAGGTTTACATTCAAAGTGGATTGAATGCAAAGCCCTTGGTAATTGAGAGAAATGAGATCGACATTCAAGGTAGTTTGTTACTGCACGCCTTTATTTTCTTCTATAAATGAAAGAAAGATAGGACATCATACATTTGATTATTTTAGTTGCTTTTCTCATTTATATTTATCCAATGTTTGATGTCATTACATAAATGTCTAAATGATTCAAGCTAGTCTTACTACCTATTAGTAAAAAAGATGAAAGAAAGATAATACATTATATGCCTAAATATCTTAGTTCTTTTTCTCATCAGTCTTTTATTTTTGCAGGCATCATCAACATGGTAGATAGCAAGCAAGAGTTGGGGTTGTGTTGCAGGGAACAAAGACCTTTATTAGGTATATAATTGACCCTTTAATTAGCTGCTAAGAAGGAAAGTATGGTGCAGGGACACATTAGGTTCAGTTAGTGGAGCCTTTTTTAAGACTCTTTTTTAGCATCAAATTGATTTTTTATTGTGCGAAATTGAATGAGGCGATAAATGTGTTCATTTTCCTAACTCAACTTAACAAAATCTTCGACAATTGACTTTATTGGTAATTTTTTAAGTGCTTCTTGAAACCCAGTTCTTCTGTATTGTTTCGTTATTTGGAGTATGGTTTATTTCTGTTTATTGTGAACTAAGCATGAAACTCTTTGACTTGGCCAGAACTATCCTTCATCTGATAGTCAGGTCTGTCATGGCTAATAAAGTTTTGAGCTTTATGCAATTTTCAATTTTTGTCTGAATGGAAGAAAGAGGAGCTCTGGCTTGTGCTTCAAAGATGTATAATTGAAATAACCTTATGAAACTTAGATGTCAAATGTGTGTTTTCCTTGATGACCGTAAATTACTCCCCCCATCAAGCTTCAAATTAGTGAATTTATTCATTTATTCAGTCTATCACTGGCATTTGTTTTCTCCCACTATAATAACATTTAAAAATAATATCATTATGCTTTTATGGTGACATTTCAGCTCCGAAGCAGATGCAAAAGTGCATGGGCTCAGTTTCGATCTCGCCTAACCAAAGCTAATAAGGTGTATCTTGAAGGACTGAAACGAATTGGGAAGGGTTGATGTATGTTGATAATTGTTTAGAGAGGCTGAAGAATTACCTGCAATTTTGGCAGCAAGTAAGGGACAACCTGCTCAAACTGATAATGATGTGGTGAGCATTGGATTTCTTTGTTTTGATTGAAAGTATTGTCTGTGCAACCTATTAATATATGCAAAAAATGATAACAAAAATTTCAAAATTAGTACGGTTTAGTTATATCTTATGAATTTCACTTCATGATAGTTTATGCAATTAATGGAGCAAGAAAGGCATGTTGTTGATAAGCACTGATTATTAGTTCTTCCCTTTAAATGGTTCCCTTTAACTGAATGGGCAAGGACTGATGGAATTTCAGTGACTGAATTTCAGCTTGGATGTGTGATAGGACTGACTCTTTCAGCTTGGAGCTGATGATTGTCAAACTTGATAATGGGATTCTCGTATCTTAGTGCATGAGAGAGAAAATTACAAGTCTTGGGGATCCTATGCTATATGAACTTACAAGTTGAGACTTGAGATATTGATCGTCTCTGCTTGAGCCACATTTGACCACTGATATGTCATTGAGCTTTTTTCTATTTTATTGTATATATCTCTATGTATTAGTTTTATCCATAATTCATTCATTCCAACAAAGTGTCTTTTTGGATATTGTTTCCTGCTTCCTTTCTCATCCCATTTTTTATTTCCTGAGCTTTATTTCCTGCTTCTCTATGAAAAATCTCTATTTTATTTGTATATATCTCTGTAAGCTTTTTGGATATTGTTTTTGGCTTTTGCCTTTCCATATTAATATATAAGTTTGGTTTTTCCAAAAAAAAAAAAAACAAAGTGTCTTTTTTCTCCTCTAGGATGTCTTTTTTCCGTGAGTGTAGAACTAAGTTTCTTTGAACTGTGAGTTTCTGACCTGGTCCTTCTGATTTTTTATTTCCTTCACTTTCTCCTAATGTTTCCTGCTTCCTTTCTCATCCCATTTTTTACCTCTGCAATTTTATCCAGAAGAGATGGAGAAAGAAAATATGAGGGAAGAGAGAGTCTGACTGGTGTGACTCCAGTGTGAGTTTTGTAGTGAGGGTTTTGGTTTGAGCATGGAGAAAGAGCTGACGGTGGTTTAGGAGTGGTGTTGGCTGAAAAATTCAAATATAAGCATGGCAATCTGACTATGTGTTATGAGCACAAGGTTCACAGTGGGCAAAGACACTGCATGTGGTGTCAGTGGTCACCACCAAGCTTTCTTCTTCTTGTGTTTGATTTCTCTGGTGCAAGCACAAGGAAAAGAGAGGGGTGATCAGTCACTGTCAAGGATGGGGCTATTTATGGGCAAATGGAAGAAGGCATAGATATTACTCATATTTGTTTTATTCTGGTACTCTGTTTTGTTAGTTTCAAATTTTCATTCCAAAGAAAAATTTAGGAAATATATAGTGGTATTGAATCATACATGTTCTTGATAATAGGAAAATGAAGTTGCTTTCTTCTCTTATTTTTTTAGGCATTACGTTTCTAAGTCTCAGTATTTTTCATGCAGGATGCTTCCAATGTATAATACATAGATATTGGTGGAAAATTTCATACCAAGCTATCCACGATAGTTTTCCAGAATATGCCAAAAAGTTTTCTGTGGGGAACACATGACTCCAATATGCAGTTCCTATAAAAGAGTTTACTGCAGCTAGATACTAAGCTGAATGAGTTGGTTGTGTTTCATGTTAGTTGCCTATTAACCTAACTACTTGCTGCTATCTCTTTATCTTTCTTGCTCTGATGAATTACTATTAGTATATAAGGATGTGTCTCCGATTTCTGAAATTGTGTTCCTCCTTATCATGCTTATTTTGAATTGATTCATGCTTATTTTGAATTGAAATAGAAGGTATAACTGGATAATGGTGTTGATGGGTGGTGATGTGAAAAATGGTTCTCTAGAGTGTGAAAGAGAAGAAGTTGATTTGATGGAGATTGTGGGAGGGTTGAAGGAGTGTGGTGTACCCATCCTCCCCTAATTGAAGCTCTACTTTTTAATGTGTAATAGGGGGAAGCAAGAACAGATAGAGAGGAGTTTTTTTTCCTGCATCATCACTCTCTTCACCCGCAATGAATGCATTTTGTTACAAATACCTTTTTCATTGGAAAATAATTAGCCAAGTTTATTATTATTAGTGATCATAAATAGTCGTTTCGGTTGTTTGATCCTTTATTTTCCAAGCTTTGGCACTGAAATTATAATTGTGTTCATGGCTCCTTTTAGTTATTTGGTCACTTATTTACTAAGCTTTAGCACTGCCTAAATTTGAGGATAAAAGTTTCTCCGCTCCGAAGACATTGCTATCTGTTAATTTGGGGTTTTAGAGTCTTTTGTACGGCCTTTAGGGTTTTTACATCATGGTTTCAGCTGGTTGTTTCAGCTTTTCTGTTTGAGTGTGCATACATGTTCTTAATTTGTTTACGCACCTGTATTGTGTATCACTCTTTTGAGATTTACTCACATGTTGTAAATGTCGTTTGATAACCCTTGGGTTTTTATTCAAAGCATCTTTGACAAAAAAAAAAAAGCTTTGGTACTGAAATTCAAATTGTGTTCATGGCAGGTGTACAGGTTGAACTAAGAAAATTACTCCCTCCGTTTTAATATAAGTGTCCGCTTATAGCAAAAATATTTGTTTCATAATAACTGTCCACTTTGAATTCCAAGGTTTCATTAATTGATGTTTTTTCCATATAGATAAGAAGAGATAGAAATACACTCTAAGGGGCAAACTAGGAAAACAAATAATATATTTTTAAAAGTTAACTATATTTATTGCACTTCTTAATATGTGTGCATTTTTTCTAAGTGGACACTTATTCTGAAACGCAGAGAGTAGATTGCTACTATTACTAAGTTTGTATGAAGATCCTTCTATCATTACTTTTTTTTCTTCCTTTCGGGATTTTATTGAGAATGATGCTAAAGTTATCAGAGTGTGTGGATAAATTGGACAAACTATTAATAATTGGTTTGTAGGAGATGCTTATTGAGCGGGCTAAGATGTCCCATGTTATTATAAAATATTAACTTAACTACTTCACCGTCAGATTTATTACAAAATCAATATTTATGAGAATTTTTATTGTATTTAATGAATTTTAGAGGAAGGGAGAAGAATATATACTCTAAGAAAAAAAAATGAATTTTGACAAACCTGAATTTAACATATTTGAAGAAATTCTAAGTGAAAGTAGAAAAATAAATATTTCACTTTCATTAACTAAAAATAGAAAAGCATTAAAATTTTAAAACAAAATGGTTAAGAAAATTTATATTTTTTGATTAAATAATTGTTTAAATAATTTTTTGATTAAATAATATCTTACACGGAGAAACATATTATATAAAAACTTATTCGTAAAACTAATAAAATTTAATTTTTTGTATAATTTAAGTACATTTCTCATATATTTTAATAATTTTAAGAGTAAACATATATAAAAATATAGTAAAAATTTTGTTGTACGAAGATTAGGAAAAAATGAATGTGTGCATCTATATATATATATATATAACTATACAATTACAATTATTTAAGTAAAAATTATACGGTAAAAATCTTCTACGAGAAAAATTATTTTCATATTAAAACTAATATAAAAATAAGTCTTAATATAATTAAAGTGTTTACTTCATAATTTTTTATATTTATGTAAATAAAATTAAAGAATGTCTCCCCCGTGTATTGCACGGTTGATGGAAGAATGAACATAGGAAATGCATTCCATAAGGGTATGTAACTCTACCAATTCAAAATAACTGAGTGGTTTTTGAAAAATCTTTTAGGACCTTGCTTAAAATCTTTCTGAAAAAATATATCCAAGGTTTGAATACAATGTTTACATATATAGACATTGACAAAAGTGGGACAAATCATATAGGAGGAACTGAGGGCAGGATTGCAACGACTTGGCTCAAAGCTTACTGAAGCAGAAAGCTTTACCAGATTTATCATTTTTGTCCTTTATTCTTCTGAACTTTCATCCCTTTGCTCTAATTTAGACTGATTTAGATGGAAATGACACAGTTGACTACATAGAATTCATCACTGCTACAATGGATAGGCACAAGTCCCAAAGAGATTAGTCGCACCTTTACAAGACCTTCTAATTTTATAATAATGACAATATCGTGTAATTCATTCTCATGCAGTTGCACACTCTCGGAAAAAGCATGAAGAAGACTCAGTGTTATTAAATTGCGATCGCGGACCATCGCGGCGAGGCCAAAATCCGCTATTTCATATAGCGGATAGCGTCACGGGCAAATAGCGGAAACCGCATAGCAGTTAAAATAAGTAAAATATTATAAAAAAACAGCAGACATCTATTGCAATATAGAGCAGAAACATTTGAAATGAACAATTAAAAAATGCATAAAAAACCGCAGCTTATCACATAACAATAAAAACCGAATAAAATATCATTTTTAACAACCAAATGTTAATTATTAAAGGCTGCCACCAGCTCAAAACAAATGTCAAAGGACTTAAAACAACATAAACCAAACACAAATCTTAAAACCGTGAAACATTAGTATAGAAAATGAATTAATAGCGAATTAATTGGGAGGAAAGTAGGAAAAGAGTTCGAAGGAGAAAAAGAGAAGGAGAATTTGGAAGCTTTCCAATTATGTCGTATCTTCTTCAGGATGAAGCGTTAATATAGAAAAGGAATTAATAGGGAATTAATTGGGGATTAGTCGGTGGCCCAATAGTCAAGAAATACCCTATTTAAAAACCCTAAAAAGTAAAAAAAAAAAGTTCAGATTCCTAAAAATCCGCTATTTTCGCATCTGATCCAGTGCCGTTATGGCGTTCGCGGCCGCGATCGCGTTTCCTGCGGTGGCCGCTATGACACGGCGTAGCGATTGCGGTGGGCCAAAATTCCGCTACGCTATAGCGTGTCGCGACCGCTATAGCTGCTATTCAATAACACTGAGAAGACTAGAGAATATGTGTCCAGTGTTATCAATTATTTATGTGAACTATCAAAAGAAGGACACAAGAAGATTTTAAGGCCCTTACTAAGTAAGATAGCCACCACTAGCTTGGAGTTCTCAAAAGCACTTCCTTTTGCAGCTATCAGGTCTATGCTTCTATAGATGTGACAAAGCTTAGATCATAGTATACTTTGAGGAAAATGTCACGCTTTACAAGGTTCAGAGATACAAAGCTTAGATCATATTATACTTTGAGAAAATTGTCATGCTCTACAGGGGTTCAGAGATACTGATGACATTCTTGTGACTTGTGAGAGACTAGAAATGCATATGTAGCTCACACATATTTCATACAATAATATATTTTGACTATCTTCATGCATTGTTTTTCAAACAAAATTGTAAATTATGTGAATATTTTATTTTGATCCATCACACAATCCATACTTTATCTAGAGGTGCAACTTTTGTGGCTGTTCCCACCTCCCAAACATTAGGTGTTTTTATCTCAGTTTCATGTTCATTTCCTCAGTCAAACTGTTTTCTAAAGATAATCAAGGTGTCAGAGAGTGCAGTAATTAAATTTCATATTCAAGTCATAGAGACTAGCCCACCAAACATAAATACATTATGAGATTGGTCTTACATTCAAGTTTCTCTTACCTATGCACTTCAATTTTCTAAGTTTTATATGCCTAATCTAGTTTACGTAAGTTTTGCAAACCAAAAATGTATTAGGGATTTTTAATTACCGTCATTATTCTAGCCATACAATAGAAACAATGAGTTATTTTTTAATGAAGAAAACATTAGATAATGAGTTACAAACATAAAGTGCAATGAGTTATTAATTAATTTTAATTTTTTATTATATTAAAAATATTAATCTACATCACTCACTAAATATGAAACAATGTCAGTCAGAGACGATTTTTGGAGAATCTTGGATTAGTTTGTAAGTGGATAGTAAAGGTACATAAGTTACAGACGAGAAATGTCATCAATATTAGCCGTTATAGAATGTGAATTCTAATCATTAATTTTGAATAATATTAAATGTTTTTTTTTGAAAGATAAAGGAATATATAATCATAACCACAAAAAACCCCTAAGGACAGCACCCTTAGGGAGGAAAGAGCCCCAAAAAGCGAGGAATCTAGAAGAACAAAATATAACCCTTCTATGCCAAAAAAAGGGATCAACACTGACCTAACAACCAAACCGGACATCAATGGGAAAACAAAAACACACCCAAGGACAGCCCCAAAACATAGCCCAAAAACTACACAAATCAAGCCTTGAAGTGATCTTCGTATACCTTTTCCAAACCTCGAATAGCCTCTACGTCGCTTCCCTCAAACTCAAGCCCCAAAACCTTGCCAAGAAGCCACGTCTTTTTTGACCGAGTGAAGTGAGGGCCACCGCTCGCCGGAACAGAAGCCAACGAAGCCAAATGGGAAGAGCCCTCGTCGACACCCCGCACCGCCACGCAAGCCAGGGGGCGAGCAGGGGGAATCTTTTTGGGTCGACCACGCCGACGGGGCAACAGAGCAGGCACCACATCAGCCAGGCCCTCAACAGGCACAGAGCCAGCGACCTCCTCCGCCTCAGCGAAAGGCAAAGCCGCGGAAGGAAGAGGCCCTGACAGAGCCGGCGAGACCACCTGAAGCGGAGAGGTCCCAACTACAGAAGATCCAGAGCCTGAGGAGACTGAAACAGAAGAATTGGGGCAAACCCAACTCTCACTACTCAAACCATCCGGATGCAGACGCAAGAGAAGAAAATTCCTCAAAGCCGTCGAACACCAAGAACCCAAAGCCACCGACAGAAGAGAGGGAGCAAAAGACAAGCAGAAGCGAGGACCGTAGGAGAGGTTACGATTCCATCTCCCAACCGAGGAACCTTGGAGAAGAAAAGACAAACCATTCTCCCAAAAACCACGCACTTCTGCAAGATTTACATCTGAGAAAGCACCCCTCTGATCTACAACCACTTCCGCCTCCTCAACAACAGCTAAACCGTCTCTATGCCAACACTCGTCCCCAGCCAAAACCAGCGCCAAACTACCAACACTGACATCATTTAGCCCTTCTCCTATCTTCGCTTCATCATCCAAATCGGAGCCCGTAAAGGAAATCTCTGGGAAGAGGAAAATATCCGGCAATCTCGGCATCGTTTCAGTCCTACATCCAACACCACCAATCATCCTTACCTCATCCTCAGGAAAAGGAATCACGCCACTAACCTTCCTCTGCCCCAAGACAGCATCCCGCCAAGAAACACGCGCAGCGAGCCTCTGCCCCTGATCAGAGGAAGCCTGAGAACTCAACCCAAAACCGCTCCGGGGATAGCCACAGTCCCGAGGGGCTCTGGCCAAGGAAGCCGACAGGGAAGCACTCCCCAAACGAAACCCATTCAGACCTTGAATAGCCTTCATCCTTAATATTAAATGTTACAAACGAGAAATGTCATCATGCTTTGTTTGGATTAATTGATGTCAATGAAAGTTACTAATTAATTATCGTACCTCTAAAAAAAGGAAACATAATTGAGTTGTTATTGAAGTTTCAATGTCTGCAATTTATTGAAGTTCTTTTGTTGGTTATTGAGTTGTTATTTTCACTGTGCAGGTGTTACTCAGTGATTCATTCTTCAGAGAAACTAAGTATAATAGAGCCATTGTAAGGGACTGTTCTATCTCTTTCTCTCTTTTCCATATGTTGTTGTAAACTATTTCTTATTTGTTATATTTTTTCTCTTGAGGATTTTAGGAAATGGATGATGGAAATGTTATATCTTTGTGAGTGAGTGGAGATGTGCAAGTTTTTTTAATTAGCCTATCGTTTGCTCTTGGTATTGGAACTTTTGCTTTGGAACAAACATCAGCATTGGAAAAAGGATTATTGGTAACATAATGTTTAGTATGAGTTGTAGAATGTTAAACTCATTATTTGCGCATCATCTTGGTGCTTAGGTCATGTTATTGATTTAGCACCCCGCACATCATATGTTACTCAGACTAGCAAAGTAGCTATGACTTTGTCCCAACCGTCATCTTTTCAGTTTCTTCCTTTCTCTTTGTTAGTGTCTCTGTCTTCCTTAATGACTAACAAAAAATTTTGAACTTCCATAACTTTCTTCCTTCCTCATTCTCTTCAATCTGTGTGGTATGTTATTTGGAGTTGATCTTAAGTTATCCTTTTTCAGTTTCTTTGCCACTATACATTTTTTATGTTTATTATGAGAACCTAACCTTCTCTTTGTCTCTTTGTCAATGTTAAATAACCGTCATCAATTTTTTTAAGCATGTTTAATCTTCTTTCCACTTTTTCTGGTCTAAAGTAAGTTATCATATTAATTAGTCATAGAGTACTTATTCTACTACTCCCTCAATTACTAAATAACTGACACTATTTCTAGCTAAATTTTGTTTCTAATTATCTTCCACTTTACAAAGTTCAATTGTGCATTAATTATACTTTACCTATTGTACCCTTCATTTATTGGTGGTAGAAAAATTGAAAAGTTAGAATTAATAAGAGAGATAAAGGGTATAGTAGGAAATTAGATTGTAATTTTAATAAAACAAGAACATTAATTGCTATTTCTTAATACTTGTGTAACAACCTTAAAGTATCAGTTATTTAGGAACGGAGGGAGTATAATTTATATTGGTCTTTAAATTTTATGTAGATATGGTTAATATTGATGTCCCCTTTAGACCTGTTTGATTATTCTAACACATTAATTAATGGTCTTTTTCAGGGAGTCACAAGTTGAATTAGTCATGTACTTACTATAGAGTATATTCCGTGATTGTTTAAATTGATGTATCATTTATGCTTTGTTTGGTTTATGAGAGGTAAAGAGAGGAGAGAAGATGAGTAGAGAAAACTACAAGTAAAAATAGTATATCTTAGAGGTTGTTTGATGTGATAAAAAGAAAAGAGAAATAATGAATTATGTAGACACTCACTCCTAACAAGGTGTTAGAGATGTTTGATTATTCCTTTCATTTTTTTTGGTGCCTAAGCTAAGAAGACGCTCTCAGGTTTTGTGTACTTATTTGTCCAATAATTAAATTTTTTTTTACTATTCCTTTCATTTTTTTTTGGAGCGTATCAAGTGAGAGCAATGTTTATTGTGAGAGATGAGAGCATTAAATTGTGACCGTTTGATCTAGCATGAGTGGTTAAGATTAAATGCTAATAAATGATAAAATTACATTTTTTTTTATTGGCAAATGTTAGTAGTGAATTGTTAGTAAATTAGTTCTTTTGTCAGGATTCGAACCCTGACCCTTCACCCTGCAAATCCCTTCATTTTCCTTCCCCCCTAAAATAAAATTACATGATAAAAAGCTCTTACTGAAAGAAATATTTTACATGAATCATTTTAAAATTTAAATAAAAATAAACTTAAGTATAATTTCATTAGTTTTTCAATATGTATATCTTTTTCAAATACATTTATATATCTATAAATATTACCCCGTGCATTGCACGGGTATAAAACTAGTTTGTGAAAATTAGCCTCTTCCGTTAGTGAGCCGTTTGAAGGTTAACGGAGGTTGCTGATGTGGACGTCATTAAATGATGTGGCTCTGACATTTTTGCCACTAAGACTCCATGTAAGTAAAAAAAAAATCAATAAAAAAATTTCATTTAAATTTAAACAAATCCTAATCATCATTATTATTAACTCTCTAATAAATCATAATCACCATCATCTTCATCTTCTTCTGCCTATAAAAAAAAAAACTTCATCTTCTTCTATGTTCAAACCCAGAAAAATTTCCAAACCTAGATAAATAATCTCAGATTGAATCCAAAGCCCTTTGTTCCTTGTACAAAATCCCTTCATCTTCTGTACCTGACGTCTCAACAAGTCCCAAATTCACAGATCCAAAACTGAATCTGAAACTATGTTCATCTCCATCATCTTCATCCCCTTCTTCAAATTCCAGAAAAATGAAAACATAAACACAAAATCTTGATCAAAGTCATCAGACCCACCATCACCATCCTCTCCCCTCTTCATCAGAGCCACAGGACTTGGCCAAACACAGAAAAAAAAATCAAAGCTTTCTTAAATCCAGAATTCTTCTCCTCCTCCGCACCTCAAAATCATCAGTCACAACCCAAAATCAACCTTCCTTTGAGTTTTGGGTATCGATCTGGGTTGGAAGCGATCTCTGAGCTCAGATCCAATGGCTATTCGCGATGGATGAAGGAGGAAAATATGAGGTTCTGGGTCAGACCCACTAACATTCAGACGAGGTTGATGAGACTGGAGGATGAGGACGACGAGGACTAGCAGAGGAAGACGGCAAGGACGATGTTGATTATGAAGACGGTGATTTTGTTCCTGGGTGCATATTAAAAAAATTCAATCTTTCAATGTTTCTTTATTTGGGGTTTTATGTGAATTCAGTTGTGGTATATATAGACCAGATCAGATTCGGAAAATGAAAGAGTCATTTCAAATCCGGAAGTCACACAAACCGGTGGAGTTGATAAAATGGGTAATTAAGTACTGATTTTTGCACTTGGCTTGAAAAATCACTTCTTTTCAAGTTACTTACTGGAAGTTTTGATGTTATGAAACTGTTGTGCAAAAAAACGTGGAGCTTGAGTAGCAGCAGCACTGTGCTTTAATTTTAAGTTGGTTGTTGAATTAAATTGTTTTATTTATTTTCTTTTTTATTTACTTATGTGTCTAGGTGGTATAAATAGTAAAGTGGTGCAGAAGAAAGGTTAAGGTGGTGTAAATAGCAGTGTCACATAAGCAATTTCGTTTCATTTTGGATGGCAACTTAATGGAAGGGGCCAATTTTCACAAATTCATACATGAGGGAGTAAATTCGCTCGTTTTAAACATGAGGGAAGAAAATTGCACAATGGTGAAAGATAGGGGAGCAAATGTGCAATTAAGCCTTCATATAATCATATCTTATGATCTGTCATAAGTTTCATTTCTGTTTCTTCTGATCATTATCTTGCAAGGCGTAAGCTTAAGCTTGTTTGGAGTGTCAATCAAACATTACTCTTGTTTTTTCTAGGCATAAAAGGCTAGGATATTAAAAACCTAGAAAAGAGCGGTGATATGCCCAGGCTCATATTTCTCTTACATCTCAATTTCATATGTTTTTCTTTCTATTTTGTTTTTGTTTTTTAAGGTATCCCACAATCGACAGTAATGAGACTAATCCTCTAAGATTTTGATATCACATTAAGTGGGAAGGCCTCTCCCAACAAATGTTTCTCCGCTCAGGGATCAAACCATGATTAGATGCTTAAGGAACTCAACTATCTACCGGTTATGCTACACTTTGTTAGTTTCTTTTTATATATCTTTTCAATTTCTAACGCATCATCATATCGCTCATTTGTCTCTTTTCTATTCAAATATGTTTCTAAACGTGCAAAGTGGAAAAAATGTGAAGAGAATATTTTCCAACTAGAAACTAGAATAATACAAAAATAAATAGTGTAAAGATTAGATGAAAGGGTTAGCATGAATTAATGGCCCATCATTATCTCTTGAAGCATATAATGTCAAACAAAGATAGAGTGTAGACTATTGAGCTTAATCCGTTAGAGGATATCGAGCATATTTATTTTAAACGCTTTAATTTTCCAGTGCTGAACTTTCAAGTTAAATCGTTATCATTATAGTTGAGTTGTGACTTGTGACCCCATAATAAAAGAGATTCCCATCTCCTCCATTAGATATACTTAAGAATCTAATTAAGGCCACCATTTGAACAAAACTACTCCCTCCGTTCCTAAATATAAGACCTAATACAAAAAATTGTGCTTATTAAGAAAACATTAAATGTGTTCAATTAGTGTATTGGTTTTTTAAAAATGCATACATTCCTCCATATTTACCCTTTGTCATTTTCTCTCATTAATTAATGGTAAGTGATAATCAAAACTTGGGAATTGAAAACATATAATTAATGTGGAGGGTAAAAATGGAAGAGTACAAAACATTTTGTTAGATTATTGTAACTAGGTCTTATATTTAGGAACTTCAAAATTTTGAAACTAGGTCTTATATTTAGGAACGGAGGGAGTAATATCTAACGCTGCAAGTCAGCAAGTGCTGCCTAGGTTCCCGAGTTATGCTGAAAATTGAAAAGAATAATACTCTCTTCGTTTCTTTTTAAGTGTCATTCTAGCAAAAAAACTTTCCAACCAAGATATGGGTTATTAGAGTTTTTTTTTTTTTTCATTCTACCCTCCCACGTCCTAATCATAAAGTTATAAAGTTTTCCAACCAAAATAGTGGATAATTAATTTTTTGTTCCACTCTCTCTCATATCATTAAACAATTTATCATTCTTCACTCCCTTGTAGCAATAAAAATTTATAACTTCCCTCCAATTTTTAATGTTAACACCTTTTTTCTATGCAACTTTGAAAGCTCTTTTGGGTACTTTTCATTGGAATTTAACTTCCACTTACTAGACAAGACTTTGAATTGATGTAATGGAAATTTAATTTCCACTTACTAGTAAGGGTATAATTGACAAAATGGACCTTAAAACATCAAAACGACAGTTAAATAGGAACAAAAAATATCTTCTAAAACGACACTTAAAAAGTAACGGAGGGAGTAGGATTTTGAAAAACTTTCATCAATGATAAGTACAAATTATGCAAATTACAACATTGATGGCCCTAACCACCTTCTCACAATCAGATTCAACACAGATATTTGGGAAACTTTGATCTAAAGCCCGCCAGCTGCAACCTCTTTCTGAGTTTTACCGCTTATGCAAATCCACCCTCAACTCTGAGAAATATTTTGAAATAGGAGAAGCCTTGACAATACTTTCATGATCGATCGTGAATTACAACTCCATTCGCCAATCCAATCATTGTTTTTGTTGTGCCTACATTTATCTTAATCAAACCCGACTGTGGGGTTCCCGTTACGAGCACAGCTAAAAAATTAATGTTGCACATTGACACAAGAGCTTGAGCATCCTCATAACCTTCAAATCTGTCAAGGCAAGAACAACAATGCTTGGGATATTCAAGAT
Organism: Lotus japonicus; assembly: GCF_012489685.1. Taxonomy (NCBI): domain Eukaryota; kingdom Viridiplantae; phylum Streptophyta; class Magnoliopsida; order Fabales; family Fabaceae; genus Lotus; species Lotus japonicus. Next base: position 11,908,567 of record NC_080041.1, on the reverse strand, counting down.
CTTGTTTGGCTTTCAATTTCTCATGGTGAATTGTTTTGATATTGAGATATACATACATGTTTTGGTCATGGGCGGATCTAGGGGTGTTCATAACCGAACCAATCCAAACAAAATCGACAAACCGATCCAAAAAAATCGAAATCCAATCAAATCGAAAACCGAACGGACTGAAAATTGAAAAAACCGAAATTATTTATTGGATCAGATCGGATTTCGGATTTGATTTCCAAAACTGAACCGATCCAATCCAAACCGAACATTCACAGATATGTATACTTTTAGTTATACATATATCATTCCATTTACACTTACATAGTACATATTTATTGTATATATATATTGATTATATCACACATGCTTATTTATAAAATTACGTTTTAATAAAAAAAGTTCAAGTAATTATTTGAACTATATACATGCATCAAAGTAAACAATTATAATCATAATTTAAAAATATGTTCACTATGTTATAATTTATGAATGTTATATTAATGTTATAAATTATGTATCGTTGTATTTATCATATATTATATATTTTTAAAATTTATACAACACAATTTCAAAGTATAAAAAAGTGAAACAAAAACCGAACAATCTAATCTAATCCAAACAGCTATAGATTGGATCAGATTGGTTCGGATTTGAATTTAGTAAAAAATCCATTGGATGACAAAATCATAAAACCGATGAGATCGGATGGGATTATTTTTCTCCTCAAAACCGATCCAATCCAATCTGCGAACACCCCTAGGCGGACCCACGCTGTGGATGGGTGTGGCTATAGCCACACCAGTTCTTTTAATTTTTTTTTTGTTAATATCATATATAGCGGCGGTTCTAGATCCGCCGCTAAAAAGTTTTGTGTTAATGTATGGCGACAGTCAAAAGCGCTGCCATAGCTTAATAAGTAAAAAAACCAAAATTCACGAATAATATCAAATTAGAACGTGGTTTTCTTTCTTTCTTTCTTCCATTGCTGCTTTTCGGCATTCATCAACTTAAAACCCTTTTCCCCAAAAATTGAAAACCCACCAATCTTCACCTTCCTAAATTTCTCATCGCATTGAGAACCCTGATCACCGCACCAATCAACCAAAATTCAAGAGGAAATTCAATTGATTCATTGTCTCTCAGGTAATTCAACTTTGTAATTCACCTTACTACGCTACATATAATTCATGTTGGATGATCTTTTCCTATTTCTATTTTTTTTTAATTTTCAATTTTTAAAGATTTTTTTTTTTGGTTTATGAACTTGTTGCATGCGTTGAGTTGGAACGATTTTTTGGGTGAGAATTTTCGCTTGTGAACTCAGCAGATCTGAGTTCTTTGTGGAACCATGTTGGGTTTGGAGCTATCTCCGTTTGTTTTTGCTGATGAGTTTTCCTGTCTTGATTCGTGCCTGCAAACTTTGGAATGTTAAATTAGCAACATTGTAATGTTTTTTCCCAAAGAAACAAAATTTATCCTTTTTACTGCACAAATTAGTCTTAACTTTTCATGGTTGGATAAACTTTTGTGCTTTTCATGTGAGATTATAGTACTTCTTACTTGCTACCTAATATAATTTCTACTTTGTATTTTAGTCTATAATTTCTTTTATATTTAGCCACACCGATATATAATGTCGGGATCCGCCCCTGGTTTTGGTCAGCCCAAAAAACCACTTAGCCCACTACAATTGTATACATTGTAGCAATAGACTTTTCTCTTTGTTAATTTCTTTTCTTGCTTCTTTTTTATCAAAACTAAAGGTAGAGTTGCAGTTGTGGTCCATACATGGGGCATTCAATTAATAAAGCAATGGTAGAAGGGGTAGTTAGCCATATAGAAGGACCACCAAATAAATTCTTTAAAATGACACAATTACTTCCCTACGAAAAAGAAAGGGAAAGAACTGGAAAGGGGGAAAAGAAAGAAGATTCATAAGTAAATTGTAAGCAGATAACCTATACATACATATATCCTTAGAATAAATTAAAGTCATGAATTAATCTTCGTTAATTTGAACATAATGTAGTCGTGACCTTATGTGGAAGCGATAGGTAATGTACTATATGACAATGTTTTATCCCAATATATAATACCTGTTTAGAAATTCTTTTAAAATAGAATCTCAAATCAAAGTTAGTTAGGTAAAGAACCTTCTCTGATTAGTAGCTTTTGTATGCCAAAATTAATTAATTTTATGAAAAATAACTAATTCAAATAATTAATATATGCATGGTTATACATAAGCACACACATGGCACCATTCAAACATATAGATTTTGAAGCGGTTTTTAACCTCCATAAAATTTTACGGTGGCTAGAAAATTATACAATACTAAGAGATATATGTCTGAAAGGTGTGTGTCAAAATGGTATTTTCGACAATCAATTTCATATATGGATGGTGGAAAGCATGCAAAAAAAGCATCTTTGAGTGGAATTTGGCACCAAACAAAAGTTGTTTGTGTTGGATTGATGTAAGGTACGAGAAAGAAACATAGAGGGCAGAGGCAGCAGTGGAACTGGGTTTGTGATTGAAGGCCCTTTGTGCTCCACTCAATAGCTTACAAAGATAGGTTGGAACTAATGTATGTGTCCTTCAATAGTAGACATGTATTGTCCTATGCTTTAAGTAACACCTGAACCAAAACCCCACTACTTTTATATCACATAGGCATGTACTGTATGGTGTTAATTAAATTTTCCCAGCTGTTTGAGTGTGTATATATGTATGTGTGAGATAGACTTTCACATATAATACAAGTCTTTAAAAAATTCATACTAATTAGTAAATAACACCTTAATACTGTTTTTTCAAAAATTGTAAAAAAAATACACACAAGGTGTTTACAATTAATTGATTCTACTTGACTAGTTGACTTATTAACTTAATGTGATATCAAAATTTTGAGGTGATTAATCGCATGATTGTCAAATGTGAAAATACCTGATCCAACCAAAATATACACGCGGGCGCACCAGTTACACAGGAGATGAAAGAGCAGCAGCTAGTGCAGGGAGCATAGTAAGATGTTTATATATGGTGGTAGGGTCTATTGAGCACCATAAATGGGTCGATGCAGTCCATTATGGTATGCGGTCGTTTCTTTGCTTCATTAGTGTGGACAAAATCTAACACCATCCATCATAATCTGTAGCCATCAACTGATGGATACAAGCAGTAGATTTCATACGAGGTGGCCTATCCTTATTGGGTGAGAGTATGTAGGTTTTATGTCATTAAACCCAAAAACAATGGCGGAGTAGTTTTATGTAAGAATTTTATTAGTTGGGTGGTTCTTAATTTACTGTTTTTCTAACTCGGTAGACTTAGCTGATGCATAACCAACACAAAATGTCGATTTCAAATTATGTTTCACTTAACGATGGTGTTGCTAAGGCCAACACTAATTTGAAAAGTGAATTAGGCCATCTCTTATGCCAAAAGTTAGTATTGGTTTAGTCGACGCTAACATTCGATGATTTTTCCACTCAATCTTTCTTTTTCGATTGTTCAAACCCTCTCCTCCCTCACACTCTTACTCTCGCCTCTCCGTCTCTGCCCGACCACGTCGCCTCCTACCCTCACCTTCCCAACCACCCCCACCTCTCCCCTTCAAACCCTCACACATTAAATGCCTCATCCCAACCTTTCTCCTCCGCCGCTTCGTCAAGACCTTGTGCTGCCACATCTTCGCACCTAGTGCTCACCGCATTTATCGCCCATGCCACGACATTAGCCTAACCATTTAACGTGAACCCCGACGATGACCCTAAATCGTTAGTGTTCTTTTTAGTGTACATGTTTACTTTCGCGTAAGATTTATAAGGGGTTGTCTAACATATTCTATGAGATTATTTGATTCAATATTAGATGAGGAATAGTGTTTGAGATAAGGGGTTAGAAACTAGACACACTTTTTACTTGAAATTGCTTACTTATGCACTCTAGCTATTTAAATCACAAATTTAACAAAAAAAATTCAAAAAGAACCATCAAAATAATTAAATAGTTCTAATAGATGATGCCCAAAAAAGAAGTTGCATTCCTTTTAACCAAGTTTTTTATGTTTTAATGAATCATTTAACATAATATAGATCCCTATTTTATTTTACATCATCGCGATTTACGCAACAATAGTATGTATGTGGGTTCAAATAAGTTTAGGTATAGAGACGGACTATTGTGAGTCGACTTTGAAATCAACGCAATAATTTTTAAAACAAGCGATTTCTTAAGGAAATGATTGTGTTTCTCAATGCAGGTTCCTAAGATGTTAAAAAAAACTCTTAATCATTGCTATTGAGAGATGATGAATAAGGTAGTTGAATACTAACTAAAGTAATGGAGAAAAGCGACTAGTAAATAACTACAACAGCTAAATAAATCAACACAAAACTTAAAGTAAAGAAGGGAGGAAATAAATAAAGGCTGAGATAAATTTAGGTAACCGGAAAAAACAGAGTATTCAAGAAATTTGTATTTTGATTCATAGCTTGATTTTGTGTTGGTACAAATAATTATTTATCTAGTCAGCTTAGAAGACTAGTTGTTATTCATATCTATAACCACTAGCTAATTCACGTCCTATTTCCACGCACCCCACTATAAATTGTAGAGTATTGGCGCCTCTCACTCCTAATTAATTAGTTTGGAAGACTGATCTTCCTTGTATTGGTTGGTCTTAAGTTTGTAACAATTATTCCTACATATATAGATGGTGGTACCATACTACCATATCACATTTCCTTGTGTCTAAACGTAAATCCTGATCTCATACTTGAAAATATCTTCACATCCTCAGACATAGGCTCTGTATTTCACTACTAGAAAACAGTCTTGTAGCGACCGACCAAATCGGTCGCTAAATGGGCTAAATCGGTCGCTAAACCTGTTAGCGACCGAAATTTGATGGTTGGTATAACCCTCGTCGTTAAATTTAGCGACCGAATTAGCGACTGATTTAGCGACCGACGTAGCGACCGATTTGTAGCGACCAATTTAGCGACGGAAATTAGCGACCGATTTAGCGACGGAAATTAGCAACCGATTTAGCGATGGAAAGTAGCGACTGATTTAGCGACCGATTTAGCGACGGTTTCAACGATAATATAGCGACAGATTTAGCGACGGATTCAGGAAGTTAGTGATGAGTTCAGTGACGGAAATAAATATAAAATTAACAATAATAATTGATTAGTTTTGCGACGGATTTTTTTTACAGAAATATGAATTTCACATCAAACCTGTAATAACCAAAATCATCAAAATGTTTGGAAACAATAAAACACTCAATTTTAATTTATCCACCTTTATCACCGAATCATCACAAAAAATATACCATGCACTACTTAAACTAGTCTAGTAGTTGCAAAATAGTCTATTACATTAAACATAGAAACAAAGTGTGGCAAAGTTTTAATAATTCTTCAAGATCCTCCCAAGTCTCTAACTCCTCTTGATTTGTGGTTGGCCTTGGTGGTTGTTGCATTCATACTCTCATCCACCCAAAACCTGTAAACACAAGCAGTATTATATCAAAAAAGAGGCATAGTTTAGAGGAAAAATAGAACTTATCTCAACATTGAAGACTATATGCATGGTCCCCTATTTTTCCTTTTAACCAAACTCACTAAGTTAGTGCTTATCAAAATAATTAGAAACTAGAAACAGATAAGTAGTTTAAGTCCAAAATTAGTGGGTGGCAGGGTAGGTTCACCTTAAGTTTACAAGAAACTAGAAATTAGAAACACTACTACAGAAATGGCAGAAGTTTCTCTACTTGTATATTGTGAAGATACTGAAACAACAAATCTAATAGAAGCTTCAGCGACTGATACATGGCAGAAGAACAAATTTTATATACTGCTAAAAAAAGTTATTTCCAGTATAATTTCAAGTATGAGCACACTGAAACTAATCATTGAAGTTTCAATCAATTACCGAAGAACGTCCCTTGTAATTGCTCTGATATCTTCCTTTCCAACAGATCTTGCTTGTCCCTTGTAATTAATGAGATACCACTCCATATGAAATATCACCCAAATAAAATATTATCAAATCCAATATCTTTAGTAAGGCTAGTAGAGGTAGAGAGCTTACCAGCTCGTATGGACTGATCCAAAAGAATATTGGAAGATTTGATATGTCGATGGATTAAAGGAGGAACTTCCTGAATTGACAACATATACAATCATTACTAGATGAAGACAACAGAATTATCTCAGTGCAGATCACATTGTACCTTACCCCATCATGAAGATACTCAATGTCTCTTGCTACACCTAAAGAGCTATATGAACCCTCAAATCCCAGCCCAATGTCCCATTCCCTGAACCTGAATATAAAAACAAGTATATATGCTTCATTAATTATTGCAAGGGACATGGCTACTGCCACCACTCAAGCCATCGGAAGAGTGCATAACCATCTGATCCTAAAGCAACATAATTGTGGTTAAAGGAGATTGAGAAAATATCTAAAACTATGGGATAGACAAATAAAAACTCAAAAGTGAACCGGTACTACTTGCACTTGGAGATATTAGAGACTAGCTAGTAGCAATCAGTCACCTCGGGAAGTGTTTATAACGCAATCTTATGGAAACTCGAGATATCCCATGCACCGAAACAAAAGTTTCAAGAGACAAATGCCGAGCTAAATTAAGTACTTATATCAGTTGCAATACTACCATAAGTTAAAGCTAATACAAACTTCTCATAACCGCATATCCCAACTTATCTTAGTTGGGCAGCTCTCTTACTCTGGGGCCTCGAATCAGAAGCATATTCCTCCTGAAAACTTGTAGAGGACAATAGTCTATGCATGAATCCACGTCATGCTTTTTTCTTCTTCTCTTTTTACATGAAAACTAAAAAAAAAATGAAAGGCAGGGGTTCATGTATTATTCCAGGGATGCCATTTTCATTAACCTTGAAAAGATTACAACAAAGCTGAAAAAACAAACTTGAGTCTTAACCAGTTGGAAAATAGTAAGCCAAAGCCTCAATTACTTTAATCACTAAATTCAATTAGAAGCCCATTCAACAAACTCAAACATTTAACAACAGATCTTGTGTAAATAAGTATATAAAACATTGCTGAAAGTGAAAAATTACCTCTCAAAAAAAGAATATGATCAGACAAATAAAGTAGTAAAGACCCAGATTGAAGGGGACGTGCCAAACTTGCCCTCACTCGGAGCATCTTCAACATTGCTCACTTGAAACCCTAACAAAGAAATAAAGAGAACCTGTCAGAGAGCGAGAGATAGAGAAAGAGCAAAAAATGCATACAAGATACAACGACGGAGAACGGTAACAGCATGATAGAGAACGACGTGATGTAGAGCAGTGGTACGATGGAAGACGACGCCACGGAGAACGGCAAGACGAAGGACGATGCCACAGAGAGTATGGTGGTCGCGAACAGAGACGTCTCGACGGAGGTGCGAAATCAAAGAGAGGAGTGAGTGCGAGATCGGTAGGAGCGACGACGATCTCCTCCACAAGGTCGAGCTCGTTGCAGCGGCGGTAGGGTTTCGTGAGAGAGAGAATCGAGAGGTGTTTGGGAATTAGATTGGGTTTCAGAGTTTTAACACACTTAAGTATATGTTTTTCATAGAATAGCGACGGATATAGCGGTCGCTAACATATCCGTCGCTAAATCGGTCGCTATTTTGCTTTGTTATTTTAATTCTACTTCATAGCGACGGAAATTTCGGTCGCTACTTTGCATTGGTATTTTTATTCTACGTTTTATCGATGAAAATTTCGGTCGCTAAATCGGTCTCAACTTTGCATTGTTATTTTTATTCTACTACTTTAGCGATGGAAATTTCAGTCGCTAATATTTCCGTTGGTAAATCGGTCGCTACTAGCGACGGATATGTCGGTCACTAAATAATCCGTCGCTAATTCAGTCGCTACTTTACTTTATTATGTTTATTTTACTTTTTAGTGACGGAAATTTCGGTCGCTAATATTTCGATCGCTAAATCGGTCGCTAGTAAGTCAAACTTGGAGTTTGACCAAAATATCATGGATTCCGTCGCAAAGTCGGTCGCTATTAGTGACTGAAATATTTCGGTCGCTAAATCCGTCGCTAAACAGCGAATTTCTAGTAGTGTTTGCTCATAGTAGTGGTAAACATTAGGAAACAAAACAAAAGAATGATAAAACAACCAATCACAAAATAATTAAGCATATAAGAATACATGAAATCCAAATCACTCTAACAGTGCCACATTGTACTTCTTACGTTCCGTCGTGGCTCAGACTTCCTATAACAACAAGCATTACTCATTTGCAGAGGCGGAACTACCACCTGGCGTGCTCGGGCCTGTGCCTGGGCTCCATTAAAAAAAAAAAAATTTTCTTTGGACCAGGTAGGCTTTTGGGCCAAAAAAAAAAGAGTAATTAGGCAAAATTTGAAAGGTAGGAGCAAAATTCAGGGACCTAATCATAAAACTATACTCTTCAGAAATAGAAAGGGGAAAAAGTAACCCTAAATCCCTAATCAATCGATGCTTACTGCTCCTTCACTCTCCATTGACTGCTTCATTGCTTGCTTCCTTCACCTCTGTCTGTGGACTGCTGTTGATCGATTGGTGGCTTGCTCCCTTCTTTGTGGCAAGTCTCTTTCTCTTTGAGAGGTAAAACCTCTTTGACTCTGTCTATGAATCTGTGATTTGTGACTTGTAAGTGAAGAGGGTTGTGTTTGTGTGTGTCGCTGAAGCTGTGAGTGAGGCCGTGACTCGTGAGGGAGGGGTGAGGCGGTGGGACGGTGGGTCATGGGTGGCCGTGTGGGTGAGGTGAGGGAGTGAGGCGGTGGGTGGGTGGCTGTGTGAGAGAGGGTTGTGAGTGAAGAGTAGATGAGACAGAGAGTGAGTGAGGCCGTGAGGGTTGCTATTGTGTTTACTTGAGAAGATGGAGAGAAATTGGGAATGGATCAGTAGAAGAGAATTGTCAATTGGGAAAAGGAAAATTGTTTGGAGATTGGGAAAAGGGAATTGGGAATGGATCAGTAGATGGAGAGAAATTATTTTGGAAAAAGTGAGAGATGCTTATGACCGTGGTGAAAAAAATTGTACAATGACTTCCGGTGCCATTCAAAAGGAGCTTGCAATGTGTTGTGCAAATGAAGTTACCACTAAGATTATGGGAGAGCTTGGTGATAGAAAATTCTCTGTGCTTATTGATGAGTCACGTGATATATCCGTCAAAGAGCAAATGGCGGTGATGTTGAGGTTAGTAGTTGTACTTTCTATTACACTCATTGTTCTCCATGTCGCCAACTAACCTTGTTGTATTTTTGTTTTAGGTTTTTGAACGACAAAGGGGAGATTGTGGAACGATTTCTTGCTCTACAATATGTCAAATATACTACATCCGAGGCACTAAAAGTTGCTCTTTATCGTATTCTTGATCGTTTCAAGTTATCTGTTTCAAGGATACGAGGACAAGGATATGATGGAGCTTCAAATATGAGAGGTGAATTTAATGGTTTGCAAAGAAAAATTCTAGATGAAAACCCTTATGCTTTCTATGTTCATTGCTATGCTCACCGTTTGCAATTGGTGGTTGTGTCTGTTGCTAGTAGTTGTTCAGCTATTCATGATTTCTTTGAGTACATTTCCTTGATTGTGAACACAACAAGTGCATCTTGTAAGAGAAGGGATGAATTGAGGGAGTCACAACACCAAGATATTTTGACTCGTCTTGAGAAAGGTGACATATCTACAGGAAGGGGCTTGCACCAATCATCTAATCTCGCTAGACCCGGCGATACTAGATGGGGTTCACATCATATTACCTTGGTTCGTTTGGATCAAATGTGGTCTTCTGTGTTAACGGTGCTTAATATGGTTGATGAAGATGCACGTGGACCATCTCAAGCAGCAGGTTTGATATTAAAAATGGAGAGCTTTGAATTTGCTTTCATTTTGAAGCTTATGTTAAAGTTGTTTGGTATCACAAATGAGCTTTCAAAAATCTTGCAACAAAAAGATCTTAATATTGTGCTTGCCATAGAATTAGTTCATGATGTCAAAGCTAGGTTGAAGACATTGAGAGATAGTGGTTGGGATGATTTATTTGGTGATGTCCAAGAATTTTGTGGTGATCAATGTATTCCGGTGCCAAATATGGATGAAGAAATACCGGTTCGGGGTCGTTCAAGGAAAGAAGGGAGGACTATCACTAATCTTCACTATTATCGTGCAGAGATTTTTTATGTTGCTATTGACAAAATATGTGTGGAGATGGATCACCGTTTTAGTGAAGGAACTAATATTGTGCTTGATTGCTTCTCATGTCTTGACCCCAATAACTCTTTCTCCAAGTTTAATGTTGATAAGCTTGCTCGTCTTGCTACTATTTATCATGCTGACTTTTCTGATGATGACCGTGGAACAATAAAGGAGCAACTTGCCACTTATATACTTCAAGTGAAAAGGCATGCTTCCTTTTCTACTTGTGATGATATTGCAAGTTTGGCTATGAAGATGGTTCAAACTGAGAAACATTTGCTATTTCCATTGGTCTACAAACTTATTGAGTTGGCTTTGATATTGCCGGTGTCGACAGCATCTGTTGAAAGAGCTTTTTCAGCAATGAAGATTATCAAGTCTAAATTGCGCAACAAGATCAACAATGAGTGGTTCAATGACTTGATGATATGTTACACCGAGCGGGAGATATTCAAGTCAGTTAGTGATCTTGATATTCTTCGAACTTTTGCCGCAAAGAAGACTCGAAGAGAGCATTTGCCTCATAGTTTTCTAAAAACTTAGCACACTATTGGTATGTTCTATTTTTTCTTGTATTGTCTTCTTGGACGTGTCTTTTTCTTATCTTGTATTGTCTAACGAAATGGAACCAAAATTAGCTATATTTTTATTGGTAAAATGACGAGTCTTTTTTATTTGGGTTTATAACTATTTATATATTGTGGTGTGTGTGAATTTGCGGTTTAAAAATTTGCCTAGGCTTCCTAAAGTTTCTGGTTCCGCCACTGCTCATTCGCTCATAAACCTCATTCATGTGCGAGATTCTTTTTCATTCGACTATTTGCTCTGACTTAGCAAACTGTGTGCGAGACATGCTACTCGTGAATCGGCTAGCGTGTCTTTTCGACTTAGGCGTTTGTAGCCGTTATGAAATAACCATTTTTGAGTGCCAACTATATAAGTAGGCATTAAAATCATTTGCAAACCATTGTTCTCAACATTCAGCTGGATATATATTATATACCTTGTATGCCCCAATCTCAATCTGTGTCCTTTCTGGCTTCTGCCTTTACATGTTGAAGATTTGCATACGTCTGCTCTACCCGTCTTGTGCAAATGATAATCTATATCTTCCTCTAACAAAAGGAAGATCACGCAAGACATGAATGAAAATCACACTGAGAGTTTAAGAAAAAAAAAGTGTTCATAATTTTGCAGAATTAAACATGGGTAATAGTATAGACTCACAGGACAGTTTCACGTGAAGATTAATTTGATAAAAGTTGAAGTCGTTGATTTCATTGTTTGCACAATAAAGGAAGACAAATTTAGACCTCAAACTTTACGAATGAAAGGAACATTTGACAAGCATGTATGATGAGACTGTTGGCTGAAGAAATTGAATTCTTTTAAGACCTATTGATTATTAGCCTTGATCATGTGCAAGAAAATATTTACAGAAGATATAAAGAAAGAAAGGAAAAGATATGCAAGGATCTACACACCTAGATTAATATACACATAATGGTGCCTACCCATGTGCAAATTTACAGTATTGAATTGGAAGGAAACAAATGCTTCTTTTTGGGGTGCCCCTTGTATTTGTCTGCCCATTAAAAGGGAGAGATCTAAGAAAAAAAATATTCTTTTTCCTTATGAATAATATTTTTTAAGTGTTTTTTCATCTAACACACATATTCTCCGCATGATGCAATCTTATTTCAGTCTAGAACATTCACATAATTCTCATGAGGCTAACTCTTCTAGTGTGATTTCTTTCCATTAAAAGTGTACTTGAACTTAATACATTTTCTTAATTTTTATTATTTTGTAAAATTATCCGGTACAGATTCTGTATTGTGCAAGGATCGAGCTTGAGAACTCTTCCCACAAGCTTGACCTGTGTTACTAACTGATCCGCACCTCAAGAATTTACTTTTCTTATAAGGAAATGTTAGTTGTTAGTAATGTTAGTAAATTAGTCTTCCTCAGGGTTCGAACCATGGATCATGCACCTTTTATCGCACTCAACCCTTATGTCCCTACCTCTTACCAGTTGAGCTATTCTATGAGGACCTCAAGAATTTACTTAAATCTAATTTATACCATTTGAACTAATCACATGCATTATGGTTATTTGAAGTGATTCTTTAACTATTTATGTTTTTAAAAAAAAAAATTCCCTATAAAAATAGGAAATTCCAATATTAGCTTATGATTAATTTTTTTGTCTTAGACATGTGATAGCCATATTGAACTCTGGACTCATCCATAGAAAGAACCTATTTCAGGGCCTAAGCTCCCAATGCCTACAAGTATAGCTTTGTTACTGTATCCATGAAAAACAATCAATATAAGTTGAAGAAAACACAAGTGATAATATAACAAGATGTGCAATTATTTATATATTAATTATTATATATGCCTCAATATTGTTGAAAGTAATTAATAACAATAATTTGGTTCAAACCTTTTCCCATATGTTCTCTGATCTCTAGTGGATATTACACCCCCCCCCCCCCCCCAAAAAAAACAAATACACAAGTGAATTTAAAGTAAGAAAAACAGAGGAAATCAATTAATAAAGTATATTTTTTTCTGTTAAAAATAATGAGATCTTAGATTTTGATGTAAGTGGATGAGAAAAAGATAGTTGAGTGTGGACATTGGAACTTACTAGAAATGGAACATGGTATCAAATACTTTTAAAAAGAAGTTAGGCAGCACAAAATCATAAGGTCATTAGCAATAGTGAAAAATAATATACAGCCTAACAAATTATAATGTATCATCTAATTAGTGATTAGTCATAATGTATTATTTCAATTAAGCATCTTTGACCTGTATACAACATAAGGTGATCATTAGCCATAGAAAATAAATATACAGCCTAATGAATTATAATATTGTAACATTTAATTAAGTGATTAGTCATATGCTTTATTTTAACTAAGCATCTTTGACCTGTATACAACTTGGATTTTATTAGAAATTGGGAGGCCTATACTCAACCACAAAAGCTAGCTCAAGAGTTGAGGTTTGCACTACCCTTATAAAGCTTATCTTGGCTCTATCTCTAGCCAATGTGGGACTTCTAACACACCCCCTCACGTCCAGGATTGAACAGACTGGAACGTGGGATCAACAACGGGTGGCCCAAATATGGGTGGTCTCCACAACAAATGGAACGGGTGACCCAAATATGGGTGGTCTCCACAACAAATGGATCTAGGATAGGCTCTGATACCATATTAGAAATTGGGAGGCCTATACTCAACCACAAAAGCTAGCTCAAGAGTTGAGGTTTGCACTACCCTTATAAAGCTTATCTTGGCTCTATCTCTAGCCAATGTGGGACTTCTAACCGATTTCTTCAAGTATCTCTTATCATATGATCATTCATATCATTGCTAAAGTATATTTATGCGTATAAATAATGTGACCTAAATTTTATAATGTATACCTTGTGAAAAAAGTATTAATAAAGTGTTCGATGTGTGTGTGAGTGGGAAGAGAGAACATGGATTGGACCACAAACCCTTTCATTTAAATAAAGAGGAAACAAAAAAAAATAGAGAGAGAATAAAATCACTTTTTATAATTTTGTTAAGACAGAGAATAAAATTCTAATATACATTGCTGGCCCAAGATGTGGAGAATTTCCAATAATGGATGGTGACCCATTGTCGTGTAAATTTTCTTTCCGTGTGTCTGAATTGTTATGGAATGGGGTCTACATCTCAATAAATATCATAATTTTGTGTAAGCATTTTGCAGATTATTCTGCAAATCATAATGAATATAACCAATTTATGGAAATTCTGAATGAAAAAAAGAAAGAAAGAAAAGAAATGATGATGGATGGAAAGAGAGTCTTTGTTGTTGTTGTTGTTAATATAAGCACCAACTCTCTTTTACATTGAAAGCCTCTCCTTCAAAAAAGCCTAAAACTCAGAGCCATACACTTTCTTTCTTTCCTTCACACACAAAAGCCAGAGCTTGCCTGTGTATATATAGTTGTGAACCCTGTTGAAGAATTGAGAAGAAGGTGTGAAAGAGGTGAAGTTTTGGTGATCAATTCAACTGCAACTGGAGGAGGCATCCAAAGGGATCGCATTGATCCCAAATCTTGATCTATTTTTCCATTTTTACAATATTTGAGATCATGCTATCCCTTTGGATTCATCCTCTGGTGGCTTCTACTATGATCGTTCTGGTGGACAAACTCTGACTCCATTTACTTCAAAGCATTTCCCATGGCAAAACTGCATTATGGAGATGAAAGAGAGTGGCATAATTCATGTAAGTTTATATTATTTGCCTTGTTATACTCTTGCACTAACCAAGGGCAAGACAATTTAGTTTAGTCTTTTTTTTTTCTTCCTGTTTCCTTTTTTTCTTTTCAACTTATCGTTCGAGATTGGAAATTTTTCTACAATTAATTCTAAAATTAAAATGAATTTTGGGAAAACTTCCGGGTAACATAATTAATTATGAAGTAAGAGAGATTGATCCAAACATACAATTAGATACAACTTAGCTTTCTTTCTTTTCTTCCAGAGTCCAATATATACCCTTAATTTTTGCAAAAATAGGCTTTATCTTGATGACTGCAATATTCATGCTTTGCTGATGACTGATGAACATGGTTGAATTAGTATCTCAAATCTGAAATCTCCACACAGATCCAATTCTTCAGTCAAGAGGGACTGGATGCTACTATAGTAATATGATTGTTATTCTGGAACCAAGTGCCTTTCATCCTATGGCTGCTGTATAATATAATTTAGCAGTGTGCTTTTTCATGAATGTCAAAAAACTGTCAGTGATCAGTGTATGTACAGTACTCACCTCACCTATAAACTTTTTGATTCACATAAACTTTTTCTTTCATTTCATTTATGTTTACTCTTTTTTCTTTTCTTGTTATATCATTTATCATTTGTTTCAGTTCATTCTCCTATATTTTCTATTTCTCTTTGGATCTGTGAGTGTATTTGGGTGTAAATAGAATTTTGTTATTCAAAACTTTAGAGTCCTCCAGTGATGGCCACTCAATATAGTACAGAATTGCTTCAACATGCAAGTTAAATGCCTACTTGAAGTAGGTGAAATACTTACATGAAGACTCTCTTTTGCAGCTGTTGCATTAAGATTTTCAAATTATAATCTGTTCAGTGTTTCTATTATGTGCTTTCAAGAAGTTTGGTATATTTGACAAAAAAAATTAAAGAAGTTTGGTATAGATTGAAGGAAACACTAATATGCAATTTTATGTGGATAATTAAGAATTTTTTTCATCCTCAGTATGTAAGCTAATTTCCTAATTTTAATCAAGTAACTTAAATTTTTATGGGATCTAGAAATGGAAATGATCTATGGATATACGATTTCGGTCGATCAGTTTCCAACACACAGATTTGTGCTAGTTTTTAACCGTCACTAATGTTTGTAGAAAATAATTAATGTTTGTAAGGAATAAAACCGCCAGTAAAATGTACGGCTATTGAATGTCACATAAAAATAATATGTATGTATATCATTACTGGTTTAGAAATTAAAGGAAGGAAAGAAAGTAACCTCACCCAAAAGCTATACAAATCCGCATATTCTTGTTCTTTACAAGTTGAAGATGGATGTCACTGTTGCAAAAATAAAGAATCATAATTAGGTAAAATGTACAGTGGAAGCAAGCTAGCTAGTAATTTATCAGTACTATGAATAAAACAGTACTGAGTACATGCATTTTTAACTTGGCCAAAAATCACTTCTACCTCATTTGGAAAGTTTTTTTTTTTAATTTTGATCATGACATGTATTCAACAAAATTAATTTCACCTTTTGATAAAGCATTTTTCCCCCACCCATTGAACACTCATAGTTTTCTGACCACACTTGAGTTGTCATGTACATGATCTTCTGAACCAAACAGTTCTGCATTGCTATAAGAGTGCTGGAATTGACTCCATCTTTACTTCGTTACACAGTCACAACATTTTTATGACGGATTATCTCATTTCCTATTTTACGAGTGAAATTTTAACAGTCACTTAAAAATTCTGGATGCGTTGGTTACAAACTAATTACAAAAATACTTTAAACTTGACACGGTAAAATTTCATTGGTTAGACATAAAAATGGGACAGAAAATTAAGACAGAAGATCTTAACTAATACACTTGTAAATTGTAGTTACTGTTGGGGGACATGCCTTGTGTTTTGCAATTACTATTGTAGTTGTATTGATAGAAATTGCATGAAAATGTAACTGAAATCACAATTAAATGGGAGTCCTAAACCACAACAGTGTAGCTTCAATTGAAGTATAGCTAGCATGTGGCCTGGCAATTTAAAACCATTGAGTTTAGAGTCAATTGTACTCCAAAACACACGTGCCTCTTTTGGACCTGAATTAGAATCCAAGGCAGTGAAAGGTGTTCTCTTTATTTAGGAAGTTCTTTACATCACTTTTGAGCGTCACACAGGGTGTTCTATAGGTAATGGAATCATACATATAAAAGAAAAACATGATACTAGAAAACTCTCATTATGTGCAAGGTTTAGAGATCAGTCGGATCCATTTTGTGGATTTAGTACTTTAGAGTTTAGGTTACATTATCTTTCATTACAAGTGACTGACTCCACGTTTTGAACCTGTGATTATATATATTACTGCAAAGACTTACGATAATAATTTTACTGTTGCGCCGAGACTCACTTCTTGTAACGAAATCAACGCATGTGCAAATTGAAGACTTTCAAAATTGAAGTTTTCTAACATTGCTTATCTTTAATTGAAATAAAACGCGCGGTCTTTAATTTTTTCTGTTTTACGTCCTTATTCTTAGCACATGATTCCCAACGTTCTAATTAAGGTTAAGCCCATACCAAACTTTTCTTCATCACATGGTTCCAACCCCCAAACCCCACTCTTGTTAAAGAATGAGCTGGTTTCATTTGCCCCTAAACGACAAAAGAATTTTACACTAATCTAAATGTAGGGAAGGCAAGTTATGAGTACAAATATTTATGAAGGTGTTCCCTCTTGTTTTGCGATCTATTATGTCAATATCTTATCAAGAAGAATATTGTTTATATGCACAATTTTTACTAAGGTCCCGGATTTTTGAATATGGTGAGTTTGACACTCAATTAACATTTGAATTTTTTTGGCCATTTTTGACAATCAATAATGTGTACTGTAACAAAGACTATAAAAAACTAAAGTGAGAAATGTATTTCTTAAAATGACATTTTGGAAACTATATAAGTATATAACCTAGAATTTAGAAATGCATTCCAAAAATTAGTTCTTTGTAGTGTTTTTTTAACTTAACACATTTCATTTTGTTTTTATCCACTAGAATTTGCATATGTCGATTGAATGTCAACATTGTCTGATGGTTTCAAAATTATTTTCTTGAATATGTTAAATATGTTTTGTGAACATGTAATTTGACTTCGGGCCGCGCGGCAACCATAATAAAAGTATATTCATAGTGCATGCCCAGAGTGAGGATAGGAAGGAAAAGAAGAGAGAGAAGTATATCAAATATATGATGTGAGAAAAAATGTGGTATGTGTAGTGTTTAATGCGGAACCTTTTTCAGTTATGTAAAGTTGCATCAGCATAGAGTAGAGATACATCAACCACTGAGAGCATCTCTACGCTCACTTTTGTGACAATTTTAACTTCTACAAAGTAGAAAAACACTTTACCTTCTAGATTTTGACAGATGAAAACAGCTGCAATTAAAAGTTATTGTCAATGGATATCACCACCATTCAGTGTTTCAAGCATCTTTTTCCTTTATGGATTTAACCCACAAATGAAATTCACAAAAACTTACATTACTCTATTTTTTGATATTTTCCAAGGGTCATTATTGAATTGAGTAGACCCTTTTACTATTACTCAAACTGTTAGATAGTATAAAATTATTCAGGTCCACAACTAACAGTTTCAAAGTTACAAGGTTTCAGAATATTCTTCTTTTTTTTACAGTGGTCTGAGAATCTTTATAATCAAAGATTCTAGAGTTTTATTCTTATTTCCTCCATTATTCTAATGAAGAAAGCAAAATTTCAGAATAAGATAGCTATAGGCGTACATGTACACTGTCACGCAAGACCATTTTCTTCAATCATTTTCAATCCATGAAGCCTATATCACAGTAAATCATAAATAGCAGATGACCAACACAAATCAATTATCAAAGAAAAGTACCAAGTGCAATAAATAATTTAGGTCAGTAGAAACTCATAAGTGTTCAACTAGACCCCAACAATTGTCGTAACTTAGTGGCAATAATATGTGTGGTTTTTCTGTCATCGTTTTTCTTAAATATAAGGGTACATGGACTTGAAATTTTCTAATGCAATGTCATGTCGAATTGAAATTGTACACGGAGATGGGGTCCTAGGTGAGATAGAATTTTTGGACAAAAGAGTGTACAAATTGTCTTCGAGTGTGATATATGTAGTTCTAATGTCTCCCTCTTGGACTACACAAGCTTTGTGAAGAAGACACAAGCTGCCAAAGATAAATAAAAAGAGAAGATTTTCTTCAAGCAAATGAATTTTACATGTAGTAGTGCTTTAAGTTGAGAAGCGATTAGCAGTGCTTGTCATGTGGCCCCAAAGCCCTTGACCTGTCTCCAAATTCAATTAAACTCTATGTAGCTCATTTTCTTCTCATTCTTTTATATTTCACTTTTTTTCATCACGAGTGTTTTGGTCGGTTTAAAAGATTTATTAGGTATGGACATTATGTTGGCCAGCCAAGATGACCAGAAACGAGTTTTGCCTCGTCCACTTTACATCCGAGTGGACCTAAAGACTTCTTCAAAAGTTCAATGCTTTGGGTACAACCCTTACGACGCCTATAATTAATACAAGTTTGATCTTCATTTTGCTATATATGACTTTGAACTTCGCTCTCAACGCTCTCATAAATTGACTTGAGCATCAGAGTGACTTTACTGGTACCTCTCTCTGTTGTGTCAGCACCTCACCACGATGTCAGAAGATCTTTCAAGACCATGCACTATTGTGAGAGATCAGGAGTATGTTGGAAATAGGAGAGGAATTCATGTGTCGTGGCAAGCCACTGCCCTAACGCAAAAATTCCGGCGGACTCCGGTGCAAATCCGAACTGCCGGTTTTGCTTCCCATGGTTAATACAGCCAGCAATCTAACTCATGCACTCGGAGTAGAAAGCCTTGGAGCCTTCACAAAATATTGCCTAGAAGAATAGGAATAGGGCAAAGGAAATGAAAAGTGAATAATGTTAACCCACACTGGAAAAACAATGGCTGGGTTCTTTTTATATTCGTGTTCCATTACAGCCAATTCATTTGCACAGGGACAAGGAGAATCAATGGCAATTAACAGCCATAATGCCCACTTGAATTTGGCAAATGAAACCGATGAAAATCATGGTGATTGAATAGTTATTATTAAGATTTATGTCTTAGGAAATTCTTACGTAAATGAAGATATGTTATTTCCTCTACTAAATTAGTTTTTAATTCATATTAAATATGTCTGATTTTCATTATCTCTCAATCCCCCACTAATGAAAATCAATCGAGGGAAGGAATTTAATAAAAACAGAATTTTCTGAGCAATGAAGAAGGAAATTTCTGGGCAATAGAAGAGTTTGAGCTTAAGGTATCGTTTGGCCCTGCTTTTTCGCAGCTTTTAAATTACTTTTAAGTTTAAACTTTACAATAAGATATTTAAAAAAAAGACATAAGTTGTTTGTCAGTTTTCATTTTTTAATAGCTTAAAAGCTACTTTTAAGTTAAAAGTTGTTTGGTAAAATATTTTTCAAAGTTTTGATTTTAAGCCCCTAAAACTACTGCACTGCAGAACAAAAATCACATAGGGTGAATATCATATCGGAGCTATATGATTTCTTTGATTTTGTTAGAAATTGAATTGAATTTCATTGATAGTTGGTGGTGCGTGTGCTCCAAAAGAGAGGTTTTCAAATCTGTATCAATTCATTATTGGATTCAATTGAATTGAATTGATTTCTTTAACTATTGCGTATTGGAATAGCACCTGATATCCTTTTCAAATTCTTAAACTTTACAAACGCACTAAGCCTTCCACCGAAACCGCCCAGGTGCCAACCTATTGGAGCTTTTTAGAGATGCAAAGGAGAAGAAATGAGAACCGTGAAGAAACAAATAAGGAGAAGAAGAAAAGAAAACATGAAAAGAAAAACGTGATGAGACCAGCAAGGGAAGAAACGAGAATAACGTAAGTAAGGGAGAGGAAAAGAAAAGAAGGAATATACCAGAAGAGAACGATGGAGGTCAATAAGTTTTGTGCGGCTCAACAGCAGGAAGAAACGAAAGTAACGGAAGGGTTGAACTCTCAACAGCTTATTAGAATAAAGCTCCCTCATTTAACTTTTTGCTTAAAAGTTACTTTTTTATATTTCCTTTGTAAAAAAATAAGTAACTTATTTTATAAGATCTATTAAAAATTGTGTTTGGCCCAACTTTAACTTAAAAGTAAAAAAGAAGCTGGGCCAAACACTACCTAAGTATTAATGTCCAAAGAATTGAATTGACACATAGTAAAGTGAGGCAATGACACAAGCCCAGTAAGTGAATTTCTCTTGAACTTGTTGGACTCGGGACAAGACCCCTACAACACACCTCTGATCTTTAAATTCCCAAAGGCTCGCAATAATATATTTTCACTTACATTTTTAGGCCTTTCATTTTCACCTTAGGTTGCTCATGAGTGTTGTAGAAAGATTGCCAAGTCTTTCATACATAGAAGGTGGCCTAAACCTTCACACTCACGTAGATACGTCAAGTGCATCTCTATAGCACCACCCAAACAATGGGCTATGTCTCCATTAGCAGATGTGCATATACATCAAGTGCGTCTCTTAGCACCACTCAAACTCTGGGCTATGTATCAAATAAAAATTCAGATTATAACCTCACATCAAGCGCTACCTGTAAGACCCTAGTTTTTAAGTTGGGTTAAATAATTATTTTCTTTTTCACGCTTAGTTTTCTGATGTAACCTATGTGAAACTTGAACAAGTGTTTACCGATTTGGACGAATTTATGAAGAAGAAAGTTCAGGAATTGACTAAGGATGTTGTCATAGACAGTTTAAGTTATAGCTCGAGCCATTTCAACACCCAGCTTATGTCGAGAGTGTCCGAAAAAGGCTATTTCAGCTCTTAAAGCACTGTTTACGCGGAATTCAAAATCTTTAGAAAAATAAGAATCTCTCTTTATTTTTCCCATGACCAGTGTTTCGCTACGGAACTCTGGACTGTTCACACGATAGGTTTGGCGTCCCGGAAGTCCGTCGAAGCTAGGCTTTAATCTCTCGGGGACTTTAATTAAGACCCTTAATAAAACGTTTTTCTATTCGAAGCTTTTAACGAAGTTTCCATCAGCGTTGTCACAATTCTTTTAGCAATTGCGACATTTCTTCAGAAGGAACTTTCTTCGTCCGACGTCAACTGCAAAAAGTAGTTTTCCGGCATAATTTGGCCAATACTGCGTTTATATCGTTTTCTTCAATTCTGAGAACCTCATTTGGACTTCTGGCATTCTGTCGTCATATATTCACTTCTTATCGTTAGACGGTGGTACCGAAACGATCAGTTTCGAAAAACCTCGAAGTTTACTTTTCGAGCATCCGCTATATAAAGGCGGGAAATGAGAAATATCTCATTTCCCACCATTAGAGAGAGAGGGCCGCGAGTTATAGAGAGAGAGGGAGAGGATTTCTTCGCGAATTCTTGTCTGATCGTCCCGATTTCAGTTTCTATGGATCGACAGCGAGGTAATCTTGCTATTCCATACCTTTGTTTCTACTTTCTGTAGCTTTAAACCATGTCTTTCTGTGCTCAAAGTTTGGAGCAATTTCCAAAACTATCTTTTTACTTCGATTTTTCTTTTGATCTACCTTCTACTACTACCCAACAACTTATATTCATCACCGATGCGCGCCGATTTCGATCGAGTCACTGTAGATCTGAAAAACTGTGGAAATACCCATATTCACCAAAGTTTCTCTTTTTGAACCAAAAATTCACGACTTAACATTGTGCCTTTAGGATTAGTTGTTATAAATGCTACGATCTACAACCCTATCAAATTTGTTTTCAAAAATTTTAACTTTGAGTTTTGAGCTTAAAGTTTGGACCCAAAAGCACCTAGTAGCTCAGCAATTTCTAAACAGTTTCCGAGCATTGATTTACCCTAGTTATACCCCTAGATTACCATTAATCAAGTTAGATCGAAGAAAAAGCGTCGAAACGCAATTAAGGGGGGAGTGGCCGAGGGCCTATGTGGGTGTTGGGGGAGTTTTTATTTTTTGTAAAAACTTGTCTTTTGTCCTAGATTCTCATACTCTGAAACTTCTAAAGTTTCGTCGAATGTTAGTTAGAATTGTTTAAGTTGTTGTGATTGATTCTGACTGAGTAAATTGGTTTTTACTCAAAGGTTTGAGATTGGATTTGGGAGCGTTTGGAGCTGTTGAGGATTCGCTCGAGGAACTTGAGGATCGTGAAGCTGGAAGAGGCACTGGTGAGGGAAACTTACTCTACTAGATAATGATTTAGGCATCGATAACTTCGACTTGTTTATTTGGCTATTTGATATTGATTGATTGATCTGAATTGGGAAATGTTTTCTGAGGCTTTAGCCGACATATATGTTTATAAGCTTTAATTGTTCTATGATTGAAGTAGACTGAATCACATGCTTATGTGCTAAGTGGCTAATTGTAGAACATGATGATATGTCTGTATATGTGTTATGGGATTGTACTAACTGTTTGTGCAATTATTTATTCGTATATTGTGATATCGTCGGAGTGTGGGTAAAGAAAGTTTATGCCATGCTAGTGACAGAAACTGTCAAGAGAATGATCATTAGGTCGGACCAAGGTCTGAACCTCTGCTATTTTAGGAGATCGAGACCTTCTCGGGGAATTACACGGGTTTAAGGGAAACCTTAGAACTTATAGAATTATAAACCATTTTACAAATGAAAAATCATAACACGCTAAACAACATTCAAACACTTTAAAGTATCAATAAATTAGTGAAGAAGACTTAGAGCTTGAATAAGAATTCGGGAATATGAGAAGCGTAGATGATCCTAGTTTAGGGGAAACCCTGAGTGCTTCTGCACCTTTTGCCAATCGGTAGTTAACGTTTAGGCTACCTGAGGGATAAGTTTGGGAAACCAATAAGTTTACAAGTACATTAGTACTCTTTCGCTCGCTGAGCAGTTTTTGACCATCGGATTGGATAAGTCGGATGATTCGAGTAATCATCAAGAGTGTTTGCACTCCATCGCGTAACCTCATTCATGTTTGAGGTTACGCGATGGGATGTCGGGCCTCGGTGGAGCCAGTGAGATCGAAAGATCAGGATTCCATGTAGATCACCGAGTGAGACTACTTATTTAGGTTGTAAGAGATACAGAGTCTGATGGTTAACACAAAGGCAGGTGAAAAGTCCGACTCGAAATACGTGTCCAGCCTGTCCGGAGCATTATTTTAGCATAACATTGCATTTCATGTCATTCATCTGATGATTTGATGTTGATAAACATCGTTATGTTTTGCTGAATCAATGATTTATGCATGTTGAGTCAGTAGTTGATGATGAATTGATATATATATCTCTCTCTGTATGTGTGTGTGTGTGTGTGTGCGTGCGTGCGTGTGTGTGTGTTTGTGTGTTCTCTTTATTATCTACCATATTTTGTGAGTTGACCCTCGCGCCTTGCCTTGTGTGTATTGTTTGTGTTTGGGCGGTCGACAAACTGCCAGATGTCGTTGGGGGAGTGGTTTACGCTGGTTCGCCCGTCAGGGGGAATCAAGTACGAGCTGATTGATCGAGTTGACCCTGCCGCTTGGACGTTGGATCCCGCCAACCACCGAGCGACGTACCGAGGGAGAGTGATGGAGGATGTGATTGACAACCATGGGGACATGACTACTGGAGTTCTGCGGAAGTACACCGTTGCCTTTGACCTGCCGCCGATGGTTCACTTTGCACCAGGTACTGGACTGCGACCACCTACTATGTCGTCATCATTATCGTCGTCGTCATTTGATGAGGAAGACCCTTCTGAGGTCGATATTGTTGCTGTGACACCGTCTGGACCGACACCGCCTGCTGTTGTGGACACTACTGACGTTGCGTCATCTTCGAGGCTCGTGGAGCCGAAGGAGGAGCCTGTCACCACGACTCTGACTCGTCTTAGGGCGTCTGTTTCCTCTCGTGGTTACCGTGTCGAACCTTTGGTTCGTATGGTTGAGGAGGAGATCGCTACTGACGTAGTCTATCTGGAGACTGGTTTGACTAGGGTGGCACGGAAGACAATTAGGAGGGAGGTTCTGGACGTGGATGTCGATGTGCTTACTGTGGACTCAGACATGGAGGACGACTACACGAGCGAGGAGGAGGAAGAGGGTTGGGAGACCCGCTTCTTTGCATGACTTGGGTTAGGGTGTATATTCAGTAGTAGCTCTGGTTAGTTGTTGTACATTTGGGACAGGGTAGGTTCCCTACATTTTGCTTTTTGTGTGATTCTCTGCATGAGAATCACGGAGAGTAGTCAGACGATAGGAGGTCTGAGGAGGCTGTTTTGGGCTGACTCTTTCACATTTTCAGGACTGTAACTATTACACTACTTTGATCACTGTTGCGTACACTTGCCTTTTGCACACTTTCTGTCACCGTCAGGTTCTGGTGACGTTTGCGGTACAACATGGGTTGTATCTGTTTATATATGTTAGTTTATCGGGGCATGTTTGGAGTTTCATTAAGTCCACGTTGGACAAGTCTTTTATATTTATTTCTCTCACCTTTTAAAAAAAATACCTTCATTTGCCGTTGTTTAATTTTATTCGGTTACTAAAGTGACGCTCCGAAAGTCGGGACGTTGCACTATCGCACGCCATAGGGATGATATGTAGTGCATACGAGTCTTCGCATGGCTTTGTTTGACCATAAAATGGGTATCCACCACACGATCCTCCACTCAAGGCGCTCATCCCCCTCGACGAATCCAGGACAATTTTCTTGATCAATTTTCCCTCTCTCTCCTAGTGTGCATGAAAGTGAAGCAAAGTGCTTGAAAAAAAAAAGTAAAAAAAGAGAAAGAAAAAAAAAAGCAAAGTTTGCAAATGGAAAAAGGAGAGAAGATAAAAAGAACCTTGAGTGCTTTAAATCAATGCTCTGAAGTGAAAGAAGAAATAAATCACTTAACTGTCTGTGTGTGTAGCCTTGTATTATCTTTTTCATATCCTACCTGAAGTTACACTTTGGCCAAGTTACAACTTGTGTGAATCTCTTTCTTGTTGCATGGCATAGCACTGTCTGACCTTGATTTGATTGATTATCAGAACTAAAGCATAGTATTTGTATTGTCAGATGCACTAAATAAATAGTGGTTGATTGTTGTTGTGAGTTTTGATGTGAACTCTAGGTCTCATTTTCCTATTGATTTCATTTTCTCTAGACTGAATTCCTTGTTTCTCTTAACTAGTATGCTCATGAACTAAACTTTCTTTGTTCGTTGTGTATCTTGTGTTTTGAAAATGTAGACATATGATTTGGAATTGATTTATTATGTGAGGACAAGCTTTCCTAAATTTTCGCTTGAGTACAAGTTTCCATTGAGTATCAGGGTAACCTTCCACGCATCTTGTTCATGTATGAATCGAACAAATGCAAAATGATGCTTGTGGCCAGGCGTCCTCCTTGCCTGCATAATATGACATGGTGTCCTTTATTCCATCCACAAACACCGGAACACCCCCACCTCTTCTATGCCTAAATATAACTTGAAAAAGCTTATATAACAGAGAAAAATAATCATAACGAAAGATGAGTAAATTTAAATTTACTAAATAATATTTTACGATATTAAAATTATAGCTTTTTTTTAAAAGAAATTATTATGATTAATAAAAAGCTTGAGACCATCCCTCTCAAGTAGAAAAATGATCCCTTAAGGTAGCAAAAACTACAAGAGACTCCCAATCGGTTGCGATCTACCACAACCCTCCTTTGCTAAATGATCTGCTAAGTCATTTGCTTCCCTATAAACATGAAATACACCCAATCAAGAGACCTCATTACTCAGTATATCAATCCTCTTTAAATCAGGGAGAAGTTTTAGAGGTCAGTTTGATTTACAACTCGCCTAACCTACCGCGAGCAAAGAGTCACTCTCTATGATAACAAAGTGAAGGGAAAATTGTTTGCAGAAATTCAGAGCCATAAGAATAGCTCTGACCTCTGCTTCATAGGCCCAAGCATGCCCAATATCCAAGGAGAAAAGTATTTGATTGATGATAAAAAGTATAATACTTTTTACTACAGCTTAGGCTTAAATATGTTGGAGGTCCCTCTAAAATAGGGGTCATATGGTTAAGGCCCCTACAAATTTTTTTGGGTGGAATAAGCCCCTAATGTGAAAATAATATATAGTGATAAGCCCTTGCCGTGAGGTTCCGTTTAATTTCTGATGATTCTGCAAACGGCGCTGACGTAGATTATATTTTGTGAATATTATTCAATTAAATAGGGTGTCATGTAAGTAAATGAGAGTTGAAAAAAATAAAAATAAAATAAAAACCCAAGTACGTTTAGGGATTTTACTTGGGGTTTTTTACTTTGGGTTTTTTCTTTTTTTTTCTTTTTTTAACCCTAATACCCTAATTTACTTACGTGGCACCCTAATAATTCTCACAAAATATAATTCACGTCAGCGCAGTTTGCAGAATCATCAAAAATTAAACGGACCCTCACGGCAAGGGCTTATCACTATATATTATTTTCACATCAGGGGCTTATTCCACCCAAAAAAAAATTGTAGGGGCTTTAACCAAATGACCCCTATTTTAGAGGGACCTCCAACATATTTAAGCCTACAACTTATATTAGAAACTTATTATTTGATTTGAAATATTTCAAGTTAACTTAATAATTTTTTATATTATTAAATAAAAAAATTGGATGATAAGATATCATTAAATAACATAATAACATCTAGGGAACAATGCTCTATCAAGTGAGTATCAATGTTTACAATCAGATATATGGTAAATCACGTTCCTCCACAACGGAAACCATAACAATAAACCTTAAAGAAAAAACCATGCTCCTATGACCTCCATCGTCTTAATCATTTTCATTCCCACCATATCCATCTTCATCCCCATCATCCCTTAAAATTAAAAAAAAAAACGCAGAACCCTGTTTTTTTTTTCGGAAAACCAAGTAAAGTGCCTACTACCTCTATTTTAGATCATAGAGATATCTATTATCAAATTGCAATTATACTCCAGAAACATGTTTTCCAGAAGAAAAAAAAAGTAAAGAGAACAATTTGAAACGTCGATTTAAGATGCAAGACTACAAGTCACCAGAACACAATCTTTTTGGCTTCTTCAAAAGCTAAAATTTCATGTAAAAAGTTACAAACAAGATGCATGTGGCAATCACTATAGCCTAATTGAGACGGACACCAATTAAGCTATGTGAAACAAAAATGTAAACACTTATCTCTAGTTCCTTTTTGTTCCCGAGGGTGGTGCGAGGGGACGACTACCTGAGTGTTTTGCAGACCTTGAGGAGGTGGATTTGTTGAATTTTATCCCAACTGATGATGATGGTAATGGTTTGCACGAGGTTAGTCATATGGGTAATGGAGCTAATGGAAAAAATGACAATGAAGAAGATGAAGATGATGGGTTAGGGAAGGCTTGTCAGATCTGGATTTTGGGATTGTGGGTTAGGATTTCTTTACAAATTTTAATTAACTTTCAAAATTATTCTTGGGTTTTTTAAGAGATAGTTGGTGTTGTGATTGGTGGTGTTGTGAGCCTATGAATTTAATGTCAAAGAAGATAATGAAGATGATGGATGAAGAAGATGAAAGATGACTTTTTGGGGTTTCTTGGATGATGGTCTTGGAATTTCTGAGTTTATCCATTGAAGGTTTTTGAATTATAATTTTGTTATTTTTTAATTAATTTTTGAAGGAATATTCCGATAGTTTTTTGATGGAATTAGACGGAAAACAAAAACTGTAAATGACAGTTAATGTGGGGGACGATAACTGCTAATGATTTTTTTAAGGATAAAAATCACACGATTGAATAAAGTGGAAAACCAAAATTGCAGTTTGGCCTCGTTTAATCAACCATTTTTGCAGTGTTACATAATTCTACTCAATAAGTCGTAGTACTTTTTGCTCATTTAATCTACCATTTTTTCAGTGTTAAATATTTTTTTAATTATTACCAAAATATATGATATGTATATACCACATACCCTTGACAAAAGTATTCTTCATTCAAATAAGAAAAATTATGTTTATCTATATAACAATTATATTGAAAGTATTGTAGCTTTCAATTTATGTTAATAATTACTCAGGAATAAAAGAAATGAGGCGCCATGGATCCAAGTCGCCACCTTGAAACCCAATGACATTCGCTTCGTAGTGAGAGGTTGAGCCACCAGTGGCAGTGAGGTTAAGGCGAAAGTGGAAGCCTACAACAAATTCATGTATTCCCTCAATGACCTTTACCAGCTTGAGATTTGAACCGGATTTCCTATTATGCTCAGTAATGGCGAATTTTGCGACCTTCGTCACGAAGGGGGAGCCGATGTTCGTGATGGGGTACCAATCAGCAGGCGGCTGAGAAGGAAACTGGTCTGCAGAGGCCAACAAAACAAGGAGAACAAAAACGCACTCCAATTTCATAGCACTGTTTTTTCCTCTGTATCGTAATGCTACGTTACGAGACTTGTGGGAGTTAGGCTTTGATTTTATAGTACAAAAAGTATTAACAGCTAAGAAATCAATTCAAGAGTTAGATTATAGTGAATAGGATACGCCCATCCAAATATTAATTATATTTTATGACATTAAATATTAAAATCAAATAATTGATACTGAGTTGATAAAAAATTATTAAATACTATATATTTCGAGTGGCAGTGACGGTCAAAACAAATTTTCATCAAGTGGTAGATAGGGAAATAGTGGATTCTCATCAAGTGTCGTTTATGGGATTTCGGATCAGGACCAAATTTGCCATCAAATTATAGACATGATTGAATCTGATTATGGTTTTTTTTTTATAAGCGAACCCGGTTATGGTAATGAGGTAATTAAGGAGCTGGAGCATTTCAATAATTTTGAATTTTAAATTTTATTTCTTTATGTTGGGGAGAGGCAACGTGGGAGTAAAAAATTAATATGGAAGTTGTTGTATTTTAACACACATGTTTTTATGGGCCGATTTCCATAATGTGGTGTGGAAACAGAGGTGAGAAATCAAGTTGTTCGTGTGTACATCCTCCGGTCACATATATAAGTAAAAAAAACACATTCTAGGTTCATTCATTTAATGCATGTACCTAGTCATTACACCCTCCGGTCACATATATACGCAAAAAAACACATTCTAGGTTCATTCATTTAATGCATGTACCTAGTCATTAATGCATGACTAGGTACATGCATTAAATGAATGAACCTAAAATGTGTTTTTTTTATTATATATGTGACCGGAGGGTGTACATGGTTGTATTGAAGGGGCCTTTATGTACTTACCTTCTCTTGATTCTTAATTCTCAAATCCTTTTTTTAAACCATACATTAATTGCATCAAATTTTCTTTGTTTAGGTTCTTTCGATCTTATGCCATGATTCCGTTGAAGTCTCCTCCATCTAGATTAATAGGCCATGGGACATCTCTGCAATCGTTTCTTTTTACTCGCTTCCGATGTGACGCTACGCTTCATCTTTCAAAATTCGTGGTATCTTTGATTAAAGGTAACATAACATATTTATCTTTAAAGATAAATATATGACAAATATAATACTCTATTAAGAATTGTAACATCAAATCAATTTTTTGTAAATTGCTTGTGAGTTTTCCGGTAGGGATACTCAGTTCCATCAAAGAAGGGAGGTTTGTTGGTGGATGAGCCCGTAGCGATAGCTTGGTTTTCTGTCATGGATCTTTACTCTACACCTGTTAAGATGCTAGTTCTAGAGACCAAACTCTAATTCCAATTGAGATGTAAGTAAATTACACAAGAAAGATGGGTTTTGAATTGTGTTCTTTTAAAACTTTGTTTTTCGACAAGAATATATGTTTTTGAAAACTTTTCGTAAACGTTTAGTGCAGTGGAAATATAAACAGAGTTATCAGACGATCAACACACACAAATTTATACTGGTTCACCCTTAAACGATGGGCTACGTCCAGTACTTGGCCACCACCAAGATTTTCACTAGCAAGTATCAAGGACTTCTCCAATACAAGTATTCTCCAGGACTTCTCTTACAAGTATTCTACATGACTTCTTCTACAAGTATTGTCCATGACTTCTCCTACAATCTTTACAAGATCGTTTGGCTCTACATATATTCTCTTCTTACAAGAGTGATGATAGAGAATTTATGCCACTAGAACTCTAAGTGTTTTTGTACAGATATGACTTTGGATCATTCAAGAGTTCTGCTTCTCAGAGAGAAATAAATGAAGAGATTCGACTCTTTAAGGATCTAGGTTCTCTCTATTTTCTTGCAGATTTGGTGGTCAAGGATTTGACACTAAAAGAATTTCTGTTGTGACTCTTGAAGAGCTTTGAATGCTTAGAAGAATGAAGGAATGAATGCTTAGTGTTCTTGTTCTTTCAGTCTTAACTCTTCTTCTTCTTCTTTCTTCAGAATTGTCTTAAATACTTGCTTGCATATAGTCGTTGTGAGACAAATCCAACCGTTCTTCTTGTCGTTGTGAGATAGATCCATCTGTTGATTCAAATGGCTTCGGTTGGTAGATGCATTAAATGCATGCTACTGTTTAAGTCTGTCCTTTTTGCCGTAAAGGTGAAGCTTGTCAGCTAGTAGGTAGCAATAGACTTTGGCTACATCTTAGAATTGAGACAATTTGGAAATATGATGTTGACATGTTGTACTTTTCCTCTTTGGTCAGCGTGCTTGAAGGAAAGAGAGAGTCTTCACGTGATCTCGTTTGAATCTTTAGCAGCTGGTTGCATTCTAACTTTATCTTACACTTTGACATTTGGCTTCAACTTTCTGAATGATGAGTTGACATTAAATGATCATAAGTGGATGTGGCTCAGCTTGTGTCACAAGTGTGCCAGACAGTCTTGCAAATTTGAATCTTTATCCTTAGGATAGATAGACGTCGAAGTCCTCTGTTCATAATAAAATAAATCATAAAATTAAAATTAATTGAGAAGCTTAAATTTCAGCGAAGTGATATATGAAATTGTTATTGATCAAAATTAGATTTTAAAACAACATGATGCATTTGAACTTAACAAATCATCTCATGTAGATTAAACAGAGTTCAGAAAAGAAAAAAAAAAAAGAAACAGTGAATAGTCTAATGCAGCTCAAAATCATAGGAAATCCCTGTGCTGAATTGGTGATTGAAACTGCTTATGAGAGAGCATCATTAAAACCTTCTCAAGAAAAACTCAGTGGGAAAAACCCTAAGGAGGGAAAAAGAGTACTCCAGCATCAGACAACACCAAACAACGCTTACAAATGTTGGGATTTACCAGAATCTCCAATTAAACAAAAAGTAATAAGCATCAAAGCACTTTATAACAACCAATATATGTCCTAGAAGCACCTCCCTGGAAAGAAAGTTAACGTTGCCACCACTTGGATATTAGAAACTCACTGCAACAATGTCATTCGCCTCATTTGAGTTGAATTCCACTGGATTCGCTTCATTTGAGTTGAATTCTGTTTGATTCGTCTCGGTCAGTGAGAATTCAGTTTCTATCTCCATGTCCCTCATCAAGTCAACACAAAATATGGCAGAATTTGTCGTATTAGGATTCAACTCATTTTAGGCGAATTCATGGTCCAAATTAGCGTGAAATGACGTGAATTACCTTTGCCCAGCCACACCACCTTTATACTGTCAAAAATAACCCCATTAAGGTAAAAAAAAAATATTTGTTTACCCTTTTTGATAATTTTTTATTTTTTTCGCATTATTTAAAAAAACCAAGAGAAAACCCAGGTGATTTTTAAATCTTTTACTGACTTTTTTTTTTGGTTAAACTTGTATTGACTTTTCAAACAACATTGTTTTGAAGATTGATTTTTTTAAAAGGGATTTAACTCTTGCGCTAGAAAATGGGAAATGGGAGACATTAGACATTTATTGTTAGTTTTTTTTTTATTGTTTTTTTTTTTGTCAAAATTGTTAGTTAGTTAGGTTGATTTTGTACAAGTTTTTTTTTGTTTAAGCAAAAAGAGAGAAAGGGATTATCATTATGCTATGCTTTCCTTTTTGTGGGCTCAGCTATTAGCACCCCTCTACTGATGGATGGGCCTGAGTTTCTTTAATCTCTCTTTCAAAGGCCAGAGGTTAAATAGCAAGGTTATCAGAACCGGACGGGTGATCAAACCGGTGAAGTTACCGGTTCAAGGTTCACTGGTCCAATCGTAGTTCAACCGTGGTTCAACTGGTTTTACCGCTATAAATTAAATAATACTATTTTAAAATAAATGTCTAGTATATAAGGTAGTATTAAATAAAAAAAGTCACTCTCCATAACTTCATACTTCAAATAAAAACTACACAATCAAAATAGTATGTTCAAAATAATAAGTAACATTAACTATATCCATTATATAAGATTTTTAAGAGATTAAAATAGCAAATATTATCAATTATTATAACAATCACCAAGATGAACTCCATCATATGAGTTCAAAAAAAGAGTTAAAGAAAAAACTCCATCATATGCCAATGTTATTTTTAAAGGATAATCTCATAGTTTATTCTATTATTTTATGTTTAGTGTAGATCATAACTTTTTAATTTTAAAGAAAATATTTTTGTGAGAAAAAAAAACAAATCACCACTGATTGCCAATTGTTTCTTTTAACTGTACGTAGCATTGAATTATTTTGATCAATATGTAACATTGATTTATAGGAGGTATTTGTTATGAATAAAGAGTAAGCAAGTGAATAAGGTAGGAGAAGAGAGGAACAAGAGATAGAGAAATAGTGTGATGAGGATGCTCTGCTAGGTGCAGACTCCCTAGTATTTATACTATTAGGTTTAGAGTGTTGAACAAGTATACATGTGGGCCTGACCCATGGACTCCTAACTTTGATGGGCATCCAAATATTCATAACACTCCCCCTTGGATGACCATCCCTTAAGAATGTGCCTCATTAAAACCTTACTAGGAAAAACCCAGTGTGGGATAAAAACCTAGTGAAGGAAAAAGAGTACATCATTCTATAGTTCGTCTTTGTACATTGCCTCATTAAAAACCCTACCATGAAAAACCCAATGGGAAAAAACACGGTTAAGGAAAAAAGAGTGCCATGCATTTTAATTGAGATCTTTGAGCCGACGAACTCCTATATTTCGGACAAGCTTTCCAAATGTTGTAGTTTGAAGAGTCTTCGTAAATAAGTCTGTCAAATTATCACTTGAACGAATTTGTTGGATGTCTATGTCACCATTCTTTTGAAGATCATGAGTAAAGAAGAATTTCGGTGATATGTGCTTTGTTCTATCTCCCTTGATGTATCCTTCTTTTGTTTGAGCAGTGCATGTAGTATTATCTTCATATTTTGTTGGCGGCATCTTTTCAGAGGACAGACCACAAGTATCAAGTACGCATTGAATCACGAATCTCAGCCAAATGTATTCTCATCTTGCCTCATGTAATGCTAATATTCATGCATGGTTAGCTGAAGTGACTGTTATAGTTTGTTTCATATATCTCCACGAAATGGTTGTTCCTCCACATGTAAACAAGTAACCTGTTTGAGATCTTCAGACAATATCCAGCATCTGCATAACCAATTAGATCAAGCTTGGACATATAGGGGAAAAATAAACCCATATCCATTGTGCCTTTAAAATAACGAAAGACTTGTTTCATTCCATTCCAATGTCTTCGTGTAGGTGAAGAACTATATCTTGCTAATAAGTTAATAGCAAATGATATATCAAGTCGAGTATGACTAGCAAGATACATTAATGCTTTGATAGCACTAAGATATGGTACTTCAGGACCAAGTAATTCTTCATTCTTTTCTCAAGGTCTAAAAGGATCTTTATTTAAATGTAATGACCTTACAATCAATAGAGTACACAATGGACATGATTTGTCCATATAGATTAATTTTAATACCTTTGCAATATAAGTCCCTTGGTACATAAATACCTCAGCCTTTAGATACTCAATTGATAAGGCTAGACAAAATTTTCATTCTCAACCATTTTATCTCAGATTATTTCTTTAGCAAATCTATAGCTTTGGTAGCTCTTCTAGAGTCCCAATAAATCATTGTCATTACCATTAATTATGACATAAGAAATCTCACATCTCATCATAAATATGCATGAGTTGGTTGGATCATTTTGTGACCGTCCTTAAGCAAATAATCATCTAGATTGCTTCAATCTAGTAATTTGTTCATTGTTGAGAACATGAATTGTGTGCTTTAGGCATCTTACAATCTTCAAGGAGTTTTATAGAGATATCAATCTCAAGTGAGCCATACAAATATGTTGTAACTCCAAGTATCCACCACGATTGTCACATGTGTCTTAAATATGACAACATTATTTCATTTTACTACAAAGACTCTTTAAGTCTTATCGTCTTTATACCTTTAGGGTATAGACATGAGGTCCAAAGACCCTTAAATTCAGCAAATGAATTGCTTCTTTCTATTTATGGCCAATCATACCCATTCATTTTCGGGTTCAAGATTCTCGCACATATTTCTAATATTGAGCGCTACTTCATCATGTCGACAATTCTTCATATTCTTGGTTTCTTGTTTTAACTTGTAGAGACATAATCATATGAGATCTCTTAAATAAATAATTACAGGTACCTGAACCTCTTCAGAAGGAATAAACATTTTTGTAGTCTCTACACTTCTCAAGATAATTTGCCTCCTCAACAAGACCATCATCCTTCTCTAGGATATATATTTTTGAACCAAGTTTTAGGCAAGCCTTAACCTAATAATAATGACAAATTTTCCAACTGGGATATCAAGTTAGAGAAGAGTATTTGCAGCATATAAGGAATTTAATAATTCCTTTTAGGTCAGAGAATGCATCTTTTGAACTTCTGGTTCATAGTGCGAGTGTACATATGCATTTTTCACAAATTTTCAGAGCTGCTTAATTTCCTCTCCCCCTAATGCTAAGAAACAACAAGTAAGATATGAAATATCTATCGGTAATGGCTCAAATTGATTACATAATCTCAGCTTTCCTTGTGGTCCCACCTTAGTGCGTTGTGGTGGAGCAATTGAAAAATATATAACGCACATTGAAAATTTCTTAGATGGGAGATATTAGGTTCCTGACCATGAACCAATTACAATGGGGAGAATTCTAATGAATTGTTGGCTTGATGCGTGTCAATGCTGCTAAATGCAATATCACATGTCCATAAATAAGGATATATGTTCTCATATGTAATTGTCTAGCTATAAATATGAGGCATTTAATTAAACAAATCAGCTAGATAATTTGAATACGAACATGTGAAACTAGATATTCAAAATCATGTCATTTACCAACTTGATCAAGGTTGGAATTTTCACTCTATCAATATTGAGAGTTGATGACATATATTTGGCCATTTAGTCGATGCATCGATAAATTTATGAAATACTTAAATGACCCATAAAAAGAGTGAATACGTGCACATGTATCGCATCTAATATACTCAAGAGTATGCGGGATTCAAACCCATATATTTTACCAATTATTAATTGGTAATGAGAACAAGATATAAGAATTCATTATATTGAAGAATCTTTAGGTTCTTCGATGGGTACTCATATGAATTCATATACTTTCGCATCATAAGACTCGGGATGGTCTAACCGGTCATGCATGCCAATCACATTCAATTTGTTCCATATATAGAACTTTATCATTCAAAATAATATTTCAATGTTTGAAGTAAAATTTTCTGGCATTTTAAATCCTTCAAGGATTTTGATATTTTCAACCCATAGTTTATCGTTACATCAATTAGATGTAAATAAAGTCTTTCAAGACTTTCAAATTAATAAGGAATATGTGTACATGACAATTGTGTCACAAGATGAGTATTACATCTCATAATTTCCTTTAACTCATATCCATCGCATGAAAAACGCAATAGGTTTGACATATTTACATGTCTTGATTACTACCGATCCAAGCAATATCTAACAACAGTTTTTATATTGCTCCTTATCTTTCTATACTTTGATACCAATTTAGGGGAAGATAAAGGGAGCAGAAAGCATGAGATCATGCGCCAATGTGAGACTCTAACTCACACTTCAATTCTCAACATTCTCCTCCTAAGTGTGAGTCACAATCATATTATTATGCTCCCCCTCAGCAAACTATTAGCAATTGCACTGCAATTCGCTTCATCACCGTGTCAATAGGACATGTTGTCTGACCACCACATTGTGTCAAGAAGACTTTCGATATGAGGAGTCATTATCATGGTCACATCAACCATTAATTCAAATACCATTTTTAGGATTGCAACCGCATCTGAGGTTGTTTCTTCAAAAGAAAATATAAGATTATTGATCAATAGATCTTTTCAAGAGTTTCAATGATCCACTTTAAGATATTGCTTTGAAATTTCATAGGCTTCTTCTAGAGAGCCACCATAAAAGTTTCATTTCATGAAACAATACCATATATGCCATTGGATGTCCTTCAGGGACATTTAACCATGCGTTGATCTAAATGATCACAACTTTTGTCATGTTTGTTGAAATATTCACTTCAGGGAATATCTCAATCCTTCCTTAATATAGCTACTTCTGTAGCTTACATGATAGACACATGTCTTTCAATCAACTTGATCATTTATAATGATAACGATATAGTTCTTCAGGAACTATAATGTATTGACAAAAGACTATAGGGTCTTCTTCTTTTGTTTATTTCAAATAGCTAAGTTTGATTAAATATTCCTTTATGATAAAAGAAGGAACTCCAGTGATATCTAGAGCCATGAATTCAAGCTTTGCTAGGTTGGACATTTTTAACTATGAATAACAAGAAGAAAAAGGAAATTATTATAATGAAAAAAATATATATATTCAGAATATATTGGAATAAAAAAAAATCTATATTTTAATAACTGAAATTGATTTGTTATTGGTTAGGCACATATATTCCCAAACTGTTTTGATGATAATGATGAAATATATATTCAATTTGTTACTTGGTATCACAATCTAATCATCATGGAAACAATATTTTCAAAGATTGTTACGAAACTGGTTTTTTTAAATCAATATCCAATTTGCTTCAAATAAATAGCACAATTTTAGAAAAAATTGATTTGCACCACACATATAAAACAACCACACGGTAATCTTTAGAAGGATATATATATGATTGCTTTTTAATTTATTTAATTTGGAAAATAGATAATAAGGTTAATCAATAGGGTGATTGATTTAGGAAAAGAGCATAAGATAAATAATTATCATGACTTATGACCAATCATCGTAAAAGTGATTTTCTACGTAGGCTTATAATGATTTCATTCCAGTACTTCAGGACTGTATGGTTATGAATCTTCCTAATTCATGCATAAATAATTCAATTACAGTACTTCTGGACTGTAAGCCATGAATCTTCCTGATTCATGCATAAATAATTCAATTACAGTGCTTCTGGACTGTAAGGCTATGAATCTTCTTGATTCATGCAAAATAATTCAATTAAAGTGCTTCTAGACTGTAAGGCTATGAATCTTTCTGATTCATGCAAATATAATGATTTCATTCCAGTACTTCAGGACTGTATGGTTATGAATCTTCCTGATTCATGCATAAATAATTCAATTACAGTACTTCTGGACTGTAAGCCATGAATCTTCCTGATTCATGCATAAATAATTCAATTACAGTGCTTCTGGACTGTAAGGCTGTGAATCTTCTTGATTCATGCAAAATAATTCAATTAAAGTGCTTCTGGACTGTAAGGCTATGAATCTTTCTGATTCATGCAAAATAATTCAATTACAGTGCTTCTGGACTGTAAGGCTATGAATCTTTCTGATTCATGCAAAATAATACAGTGCTTCTAGACTGTAAGGCAAAATAATACAGTGCTTCTGGACTGTAAGGCTATGAATCTTCAAGATTCATGCTATGAATCTTCTTGATTCATGCAAAATAATTCAATTACAGTGCTTCTGGACTGTAAGACAAAATAATACAGTGCTTCTGGACTGTAAGGCTATGAATCTTCAGGATTCATGCTTATTCTTTTGACTCATAGATAAATGATTCGAAGAAGAAGGAGAAGAAAAAAAAAGAAGAAAAATTGTAAAATTATAACCTTCCACATGGATGTGGTACTTACTCTGGAAGTGATACTTACTCTTTCACTTAGGAATTGAGAATTTTATGGAGAGACTATCGTGCTGATAACGTGTTATGAATAAAGAGTAAGCAAGTGAATGAGGTAGGAGAAGAGAGGAATAAGAGATAGAGAAATAGTGTGATGAGGATGCTCTGCTAGGTGCAGACTCCCTAGTATTTATACTATTAGGTTTAGAGTGTTGAACAAGTATACATGTGGGCCTGGCCCATGGACTCCTAACTCTGATGGGCATCCAAATATTCATAACAGTATTAAAATAATATAAAAGAAAGTGGTTGTATAGTTTTATAATTTGTGGGTAAAATTCCAAAACCACCTAGAGATTCCAACTCCCACGGTAATGTATACTGCAAAAGCTAAAAGCTGCATACACTGTCATTTCCATTAATAAAAAATTGCTTTAGATTTGAAAAGTAGACTTTTCATTACTCACAAATCAGAAACACCATAAGTATCCTTTCCTATTAGAAGAAAGATCAGAGCGGAAGGGAAGAAACCAAAATCCCATATGGTTGTGCTTACGCTGGCAGGGGAAAAGATGAGAGAGGCTCCACAACGGTGAAAGGAAGCAAGAGAGGCAGAGTGGCGGTTTCCATTTGAGATTTTCTCACTTCTCACTTCTCGGTTTCTTTCTCCATTCAGCGTTTCTTAGAGCACTCCTCAAGCTTTTTTTTTCCTGCCAGTTTCCATGAGCTCCGCCCATTGTACCAAAAAAATACTCAAAAAATCCTTTTTTCCCTTGAACCGGCCCAAAGCGTCAACCGGCCGGTTTTCCCGGTTTTGGGCTGATTTGCCCGGTTCTATTCCCGGTCCGATCGGTTCAGCCGATCGGTCCGGTTTTTATAACCATGTTAAATAGGATTGTGGGTCCCCCAACTGTTGGATCACACTCATTGTTCCCAACTACACCATCCAACCCGTCCAATCAAGCGGATCTTTACCAATCCAAGACCCATCCAAGGTACCCTCGTACACTCTCTCTCCAAATCTTGAGGCAGAATTTCTGACCAACCAGTATCCCCTACCTAGGAGGCAGACTCTGCGCTTCGGCGCAACACCCTATCTATCAGACCAAAACCAGAGCCCCACCAACAAAACCAAAACCAAAACCACCCAAAGCTACAGAGACAACCAAGTCATTATACACCAACCCCCAAAAGAGGCCAACTGGACCCTAATGAACTCAGCCCATCTCAAAGATTGGACAAAAAGCCCAACTTCAATGCCTAAAGACCCAGACCCAACCATCACAAGAAGGGACCTGGAAACCAACTCTCTACAAGCAGGACTAGGACCTGCTGGCTACACAAAAGTTGGGTTCCTAAAAGAAAACATAGGCTTGGCCCAACCCGTCTTCATCACAGACTTTCCCAGTCCAACAAAAAATGGCACAAGCCATTTCTTGGCCCAACTGTCACAAGAAGATGTGCGAAAGTGTAGAGAACACTTCAAAAATTCTGAACTGATTCTCTCCAAACGATAACAAAACAGGTCCACTAATGCTTGCCCATACAAGAAAACTGGACCAGCCTAGGAGAAAGCTAGCGCTCAAACAATATGGGGCATGAGAGACACTCAACTGAAAAGCAGAGACAGCCAAGAGTACTTCGTAGAGTTCCCAGATGATGATGACGGAGAAACCCAGAGTCTTCCCACCCAGGAAATAAATGAGATCGCTTCCTCCTCGCCTAGCACCAACTTGCACCACCTCTCCCTCAAGCGAACCAGAAGAGAGGGGAAAGGCCAAGATAGCACTCTGGGCAATGAAGGGGTTCTCAACCCGAATGTTCCAAGAACATAAGAAGGCAGCAATTGTGCGAGCTCCATCAACAAGAGCACCACCAATGATCCAAAGGCCGAGGAGGCGAGCCGCAACTTGCCCCCCACCCCCCCATGAATATCATCAGCTGGAACTGTAGAGGAGCAGCTTCTGCCTCTACAGTCTGTGAATTGAAGCACCTCTGTAAGATCTACTCCCCCTCCCTCTTCTTTCTTATAGAAACAAAAATTCAGCCTACCAAAATAGAAGCTCTTAAAAACAAGTTGAAGTTTGATAACTTTTTCTGTGTGAACCCCATAGGCCTCTCAGGGGGCCTTTGCCTTCTTTGGACTAATGCTTTACAGGTTGATGTCCTTTCTTCTACTCAACAATTCATACACACTACCATCTCAAGCAAAGTGTCAAACAAAACCCGGACAAACACCTTTGTCTATGGCAGCACAGATCACAACCTGCGAAAGGATCTGTGGCGCGATCTCCTCAATATCCAAATCAACATCAACAATCCCTGGTGCTGTGTTGGGGACTTCAATGAATTCCTCACCCCTCAGGACAAGCAGGGCCTCAGACCCGCTTCCCTCATCAGAATGTCCCTCTTCAAGGATTTTTTGTGCAATGCTGCCCTACAAGACATGAGGCTGAACGGGTGTAGATTCACGTGGCACGGTCCAACAAGACAAGGATGCTCAATAAAAGAGAAAATTGACAGGATATTACTAAACTGGGATTGGAGCCAGATCTTCCCGCATGCTGAATTCCTCACCATTCCCCCTGTAAGCTCGGACCACAGCCCCCTTATAATCATCACTGAGCCAAACAAAAGAAGAAGTGTCCCCTTCAAATATGAAGCGTATTGGGGCGACCACAAGGATTGCACACAAGTGGTTTCCACCTCCTGGCTTCCTCTAGGAGCAGAAGAAGATCACTGGGACAGACTTGGCAACAATGTGAAATTGACAAGTAGAAATCTCAAAGATTGGGGCAAAGTCACTTTCAAAAGAGCAGACCTGGAAATTAAAACTCTGAAACAAAGACTCCATTGGCTACACAATAGGCGCAATCAGGGCCCACTCAAAGAGGAGATCACTGAAATCAAAGAGAAGATCAAATCTCTATGGCAACAGGAAGAGAAATTCTGGGGGCAGCGATCACGACTCAAGTGGATCAAATGGGGCGATCGAAATCCACGCTTCGACAATTCAGAAGAGATGGCAAAACAAAATTGTCAAAATCCAAGATGATACAGGAACATGGATAGAAGGCACATACAACATCCTTGTAGCGGTGGAGGCGTTCTATACTAACCTCTTCTCCACTTCAGGACAAAGAGACATTGACCAAGCTTTAAGGCACATTCCTGCCATGGTTCCGGAAGAGTGCAATGCTAGGATCGGGACCATTGTCACCGATGAGGAAGTCAGGAAAGTTATTTATTCGCTAGGGGACCTGAAAGCCCCTGGGCCCGATGGCCTCAACGGGCTCTTCTTTAAACAGCATTGGGCCACGATCAAAACAGAGGTTTGCAATTCTGTGAGAAGTTTCTTTGAAACAGGGGCCCTCCCAGAGCATATCAACGAGACTCAAGTTAGCCTCATTCCAAAAGTCCAAAACCCAGAGAAGCTAGGTCAACTGCGCCCCATAAGCTGCTATAACTTTATATACAAGATCATTACCAGGATCATGGTGGATAAACTAAAACCTTTCATGAGTAGTTTTGTCTCCCTGAACCAAAGCGCCTTCCTCAGCGGTAGGCAAATCCAGGACAACTAGGGATGGCAATGGGTCTCGGACCCATAGGGTACCCGTTAAAAATACCAACAATGGGTAGGGTAAAAACCCGCTAGATGGGTATGGGGTTGGGTATGGGTAATTACTCGCAAAAAATAATGGGTACGGGTGCGGGTATGGGTACTATAGTACCCAACCCGCCCCATACCCGCACACACTTTATTAGTTATTTTTATTATAGATATTACACACTTGGAAGTATATATATCAACAAACTTAATTAAAGTTATAACTTTCTAACTAACTCTTTTAAAAATGAATGATTTCAGTTATTAAATATTTGAATAGTCTTTTGTATTTTTAATTAATGCTCTTTGTTTTATAATAGCAGTTATATTATTTTCTATTTGGTGAATGAAAATTGTATTTTCGTTAACTACATTGCGGGTAATGGATATGGGTACAGGCATATAGGTACCCAGAGGGTACGGGGACGGGCATTCAAATTGTTACCCACGCGGGTATGGGGACGGGTACGAGTATCTTCTGAAAACGCGGGTACGAGGATGGGTATTATAGTACCCTACCCAAACCCTACCCATTGCCATCCCTAAGGACAACATCCTGGTTGCTCACGAGGCTTTGCACTTTCTCAGAACAGCAAGACCTTCTAGGGAGGGCTCCATGGCGATCAAGCTCGATATGAACAAAGCGTATGACCGCCTGGAGTGGGATTTTCTTCATTCTTGCCTCAAAGCTTTCGGCTTTTGCGACCTCTGGGTGGACAGAATCATGTCCTGTGTGCATGGAGTCACCTACACCTTCAAGATTAATGGCACAGTAGGAAGGAGGATCAAACCTCAAAGGGGAATAAGGCAAGGGGACCCACTGTCCCTTTACCTTTTTGTCCTGGCCGCTGAAGCACTCTCTCACCTCCTCCTCCAAAAACATGCCACAGGAAGCCTTCAGGGTCTGAAGATGGCGCGAACCTGCCCCCCGCTCACCCACCTTCTTTTTGCGGATGACTCGATCATGTTTGCAAAGGCCACCACTGAAGAAGCTTTCCAGTTAATTGCCTCACTGAATGATTATTCTGTCGCCTCAGAGCAGCGCATAAGTTGTGAGAAATCCGGGGTCATCTTCAGCAAAGGAGTGCCATCAACCACTAAATGCCAGATCACAAACATCCTTAACATGCCTGCTTGGGAGAGTCCAGGGAAGTACCTAAGGCTACCTGCTGAATGGGGGAAATCAAAAACTGCTACACTGGGTTGGATCAAGGAACGTGTGCTTCAAAAAATAGACGGTTGGAAAAAAAAGCTCTTAAATCAAGCAGGTGGATCCCTGCAGCGAGCGTACGTTCTGGAATCATGTCTGG
Source organism: Lotus japonicus (assembly GCF_012489685.1). Taxonomy (NCBI): domain Eukaryota; kingdom Viridiplantae; phylum Streptophyta; class Magnoliopsida; order Fabales; family Fabaceae; genus Lotus; species Lotus japonicus. The sequence continues at coordinate 11,864,974 of NC_080041.1, read as the reverse complement.
AGTATCCAGGCGCCGGAGAAAATCAAAATGTTTCTCTGGAAGTGCTGCTTTGAAGCTATCCCGGTGAAAGAGGACCTGCATAGGCGAAGGCTCATCAATAACCCCACATGCCACTGTTGCCATCAGGCCGCTGAATCCACAGTCCACGCTCTCCTAAAATGTAATTGGGCTTCTCAAATTTGGGCAGCCAGCCAGCTCAACATTTCACCAGCAATTGATAATGCCATCTCCTTCCAAGCCTGGCTCAAAGCTACCCTGGAAAACCTGAGGGCTATAAAAGACTTCACGGGGTTGGGCTCCTACATCCTTGCCCACACGTTGTGGAACATTTGGAAAGAAAGGAACGAGAGCTACCACCACAATAGGAGACCCAATGTTGAGGCTACAATATCAAGAATCAACCTGGAAATTTCTGAGTTTGATGTCCCTGGTGATCCGCAGGCAGCTATCCCGATACAACACCAAGGAGTATGGGCCACTAATGATCAAAGAAGAGACAACCTCCCTAGGAGACCCCAGGCGCAGACAGCTCACAGGATCAACGTGGATGCGGCGTTCCGTTCCCCCTCTTTCAGAAGTGGAATGGGAATGATCATTAGAGAGCCCAACGGAAACAGAGTGCTCTCTCACACCAGAAGCTTCATTGTGGCATCCCCTCTAGCAGCAGAAGCAGCAGCAGTCAGGGAAGCCTTGGTCATAGCTGGGAACCTCCATATTGAACAGGTGCGAATTGAGTCGGATTGCCTGACCCTCATCAACCTAATTAATGGTAGGGGCGCAGATTGGACCATAGGGACTTTCCTCAGGGACATTCAGGCCCTTCGAAGCTCCTTCCCCCGGTGTGACTTTGCTTGGATTTCCAGGAATCTTAACACAGAAGCCCACAATTTGGCTTCTTCCTGCTTGAGATAGTTTTGCCAAGGGCTCTCTAGAGTACTATCTTTTTCCCCTTCGCCTCTGTAGATAGGAAAAATCACAGTACTCCTTGTAGAAGCTTTGCTTCCTTGTCTACCTTGCCAGCCAAGCGTTAAGTCTTATTTAGTTCTGGCACTTTAGGGTAGACTGTTGGGCTTTATGCCCTTTGTATTCACTTAAGCCTTCAGGCTAAGATCAATGAAACAACCATCTTTGACCAAAAAAAAAAAATAGGATTGTGGGTCTAAAACAGAATATGATGGCTTTGCAAAGTGATAGATTTTCTTCAATTGGTTTTTTGGTAGGGTTGTCTTGATGCTACATCCTAGATATACTAATAGAATTTAAGATAAAATGTATAAAGAATTCCATAATTTTTTTGTCTGGTTTTTATAACTGATCTTATTCATTACAGGGAGGTCTCATGGATAATTTAGACAAGCATTTTTTTTTAAGATATAGTGTGACACTTTTTTTAGGTTGAGCAGAAAAGTACCAAGTAGACATCTATAAACACTACAAAGGGAGAAGCTATTTGCTACTGTTCACTAAGAGAGTTTTATACCATGTGTGTTGGTCCACTATAAGGCAATATGTGGGTTACTTTTTGTTGCTTTATCTGATTTTTCCCCCTTTTTTCTACTTTCCTGAGCAGAGCTTGAATGCGTGAAAACTTTTCAACATTTATTTCACTTTTCTGCACAAATTCAAGTTAGGATTTTACTATACATGAATTTTCCCTATATAAGGCACTCTAATTGGGAAGATCAATGGTGCAATTGTGTTTCATTGTTTCCAATTTATTCACAAGTGCATTGAAGGATTTCATAGCAAGGGAAGTGGCTGATTGAGACGATGAAGTGATCACTGTTGCTCCATTCAAGGTTTTTTCCGGCCAAAAATCCGATTGGCAACCCAACTTCCTCTTCTGGCGAAATTTGAACATCCAAATCGCCACCCATTTTTGCCTCCTCAGAATTCGACCTTCCCAGGTACTAAGTACTAGGTTTTTTCCGTTTTCCTCCTCTGTCTTTTTTTCTATTACCTTAAATTTGTCAACTTTCAGGTTAAAAATGAATGACTCATACCATTAATGGTGTTATTAGAATTTTCTGGTTCAGGTACTATCTTCCCAGTTTACAGGTATGCTACATCAGTTTTGGGTTATTTGCTCAAAATACTTATTTGCCTCACATATTGATTCTATTAGGTAAAGAAAATCAGCATTGGCTTCTCTGCAGTCTGTGAACACCCAGAGCAGAGAAAAAATGTTCATCATTTTTTAACCGAGTAGAGGAGGAACTTGGCACTATTAGTGATGCTGAGTCAACAAAAAAGGTCCTACTTATAATATTGTCTGAATCTGAAGATTGCATTCAACTACAGTTTGTCGTTGTTACATTTGGTGATTCATTGTTTAATGGCAGGTTTCATAAGCTATGCAGATTGGAGCGCGAGCAATTAAAGAAGTAAGATCAGTGTGGAAGATGTTGATCTATGATTAAGAGATCTCGAAGAGAGTATTGGTTCACAGAAGGAAGTTTAAAAGGCGCTAGGTATATTTCGTCAAATATTTTATACCACATATTTGAATTGTGCTTTTGCATTTTTTATGCTGAAATGAATTGTTTGTGATACTAACTTGAGGGAATTTCAAGATCGTCAGGATGTTTGTATCTCTGATGTCAACAATTAAGATTTTGATTTCTTAAGCATGTTGCCTTGTGTCTTTAGAGCAAACTCCACCACACACAGATATGGATGAAGAAGATGTTGAAGAGGAATTCAATATACCCTGTAGTATTTATAGATGTAGCTCCTGTGAAGAACAAATATACCTTGTACGTATTTATTTTAAAAACATTGAAAACTTACATTCTCTCCTCCTGCAACCTTTTTCTTCTTTTTCATTTACCATTAAAAACCAACAGGGTTTTATTCCATGTGATGAAGGTCCACCTTAAGTTAAATATGTTCTGTCAATTGTGGTAGTGGTTTGCAATTTTACGGTGGCCTCAAAAGCTAAAAATAATTCTATTAAAACTTCATGAGGTAGACTTTAATTACAGAGCAATTGGTTCTTATATTAATTAAGGTGGTGTTTAGTTTTCCCAAATAAATCAGTTCAATAGCCAAACCTGCATATTGTCATTCACAGATTGAGTTGTCATTTATAAAGTATAAATTGAATAACATTTATGTTATTACTTTTTAAAATTTGTTTATTAATATTTTATACTTCACTATTATCCTGGGTGTGAGGCATATCCTTAGAGATCAGCCACAAATGCTATGGACTGCTATTGACATGCCTGGAGAATGAGTCAGGGTTTTATTGGATGGGTATGTGGATTACTAATAGAAATATGGATATACAATCTGGTTTTTTTTTTGGAAAACAGCATAGTAGGATTCTGATGGGGTTGGATGACAATTTTTATGTTTGGGCATCAGGTTTGCAAAATAGTAGTATTGTTTTTTCATGGTGGGGTTGGAGGAGTGTGTTTTATGCTCCTTTGCACAGATCCGATGCAATGGTGTATGGGAGTTTTACAGGCATGGGGACACAGGCTGTAGTGCGGCTATTTTTTACTGGTATATTACATTGAAATGATTTTATTGTCATGATTTGTGGGATATATAGGCCATAACGTGGTTCTAATTTTGACATGGGTTTAGGCCTTATATTAATCCAGTTGGGGCTATGTGGGTTTGATTCGGTGTTTGGCAATCCTTTGTTGGTGATATAAAATTTGCTGTGTAATTAGGGAGCATTTGATTAAATGTTGTTTTGCTCATTTGGGAGAGCAATGTTCCCAAGTATGATTATTCTTTAGTAAAACTTCATCTTTTCCTTAAAAAAATACTTCATTATTATCCTGAACCATATGGATATGATTATGATAAGAAGTTGATGAAATTGTGCTAAAAAATTATCAAATTTTAAAATATGAATCAATATTATGACTTAAAAAAAATAGCATCTGTGCATCGCACGGGTACCTACCTAGTTCAATACATGTAGATACTCGTGGCAAAAAAGAAAGAGAAGATGAAGAAAAAAAAATGTGATATGTGATGTCATGTAATAAAAACGAAAAGATAAATAAAAAATGAGATGTACGAGAAATGTGTCTAACTAAGAGCATCTTCAATGCATAGTTGCTAGTTGGGTTGCTTAAAAACTATTTCGGTGGGTCCAGACTGACACATAAGATTCAAGCAACCCAAGCAAAATTCGCTCCAACCACGGTTGCTTAATTTACTTTTAGTTGGGTCCCATTATACCTCTTATATTTATATTATTTTAAGGTAATGACACTATACAAGTACATGAATTAAAGAAAAAATATGATTTTTTAGTCAAAAAGTAAGGAGAGAGAAAATAAGCAACCGTTGCTTAAATAAGCAACCGTTGCTTAAATTTAAGCAACTCAACTGCCACGTCATGTTGCTCCAGTGGTGCTCCAAAATAAGCAACGTTGCTTAAGTTGCCAACTGGATTTAAGCAACCCCCATTGGAGATGATCTAACGTTGGTTTGAGTCCTTGTAAATTGCTAACATATAGCAATCTCCTTCTAACTTAGCTTCCGTAGCAAAGACAATCTAATTTTTTTCTGTATTAGGAAAGGTTGAAGGGTGTATTTATGAAGATTCAAAAGATTCACCATGCAAAGAGCAAAATCTTGAATGAAGAGGGGTGATTATGTTCCGTGAGGGAGACTTCTTGCTCCATGATTGTTGCTAAAAAGTGGTTGACACTTGACACCATTATTTTACACATTATTGTCCTTTATAAAATTAGCGGGTGTGTCCTTCTCACAATAATATCAACTTTGGTCATCAATTGTACCCAAAAGAGAATGATATTTTATATTAATATAAATTCCACCAATCCATTGATTTAATATTGAACTATACAATTTCAAAAGGTAGTTAAATGTTATAATCAAACTTCCATCCATTGGCGAAGGAAATCTAATCATCAAATAAAGAAATTTTTGAATTTTTGTCTACTTGGATCAGCATGTATCAATCAATAATCGAACTCTGTATTTTAACAATCTAAAATGTGATTGATAAATATTTTATGTTGCTTCTTTTTTTTTTTGGTATATTTCGAATCAATTAGTAGTTCATTTTTTTTCTTTCCTCAACGTTTTTTCTCCTCAAACAACTGAGAGAGAATAGAATCATCTTTTGTTTTTCTTTGTATTTTTATGAAATCAAACGTAGTGTTGATGAAATTTGTATGCATTATTATTTATCCATTTTTTTTGAATAGGAAAAATAAACGACAAAAATTAAAGGCCTAAAACATCTCTAAATAATATTGAAACTATCATATTAGGAGGATCTTCAAGCTCATAATCCATATATAGTCGGATATTTATACCAACTAAGAAGTCAGCGGGTTTATTAGCACCCTAGAAGTATGCTACAAGTGCACCTCCCAGTCACGAGACCAAAACCAATGAAGATCAGTGAACTCACTAGGAAGCTTATGAAAACAAAACCGATCATTTTTTAAGGAATCAACGATCTCTAAAAATCAATTTCACAAATGACTTTTTTTGTATCCGTACTCCAAACATGCGGAGACCAAGCTGCAACACTTCAATCTCCGCTCTCAGCGGGTCTCCACCTTGATTTCCCTGCATAGAAACCACGAAGCGAATTCCCAAAATAATCACACACCAAATTATGATTTATTCTTTATCCATAATTTGTAATAAATATAATATTTTTTATTCGAGAGTGTATTCGAGGCCTGATGACTATTTATTCGAAGACCCTATATCAAAAATTTCCTTGTTAATTTTTTATTATTTTCCGTTGATTTTATTGAATATGTATCGTTTTTAATTAGAACAATAGGAAGACAGTGACCTAATTAAATACTTAAATGTAAAATCAATATCAATAAAGACATACAGTAGAGAAAGAAATCAGGGGTCCACCTCTAAAGTCGAAATGATATTGCCCTCTTAAAAATCTGGATGCACTCTTCCTAAGTCCTAACCATGATTCTCTTGCGCACATTTAATTGTTGTTTAGTGAATAATCTGTCGTGTTTATCAATGATAGTTATATACATCCCGGATAGATACATTTATTTGTTGTTCAATGAATAATATGTCGTGTTTATGCAAAGATAGTTATACCTACAGCTGGTTAGCTCAAGTGGTAGTATATACTTTATTTCTCTTAATAATAGTTTCATATTTGAGTTTGGTAAATAAAAAGAAGTTGTGCGGGAAAAGTTAAACACACTATAATATAAATAGTTATGACTCGAACAGACTTGTGTTTCACAAAGATGCATGTAGCGAAAGTAAAAAAAAAAAAAATTAGTTTCAAAAATCTAACAAAATTCTCCGACATTATGGGAGGGCTTTTTTTTACCTAATTAATATAGTATAATTTGGAATTTTTTTACTAATTTGAAGTAATTTTTTTCATTTACCAAGTAACTGTAAATTGCCCTAAGAGTGATGATACTTAATTTTTTTTTTCTTTAAAATCACGACCGCATTGGCAATACGCCAATACCACATTTTTATTTATTATTATAATTTAACTTTTATTGCGACCGAAACTCAAATCGTCACAAAATACTAAGTGAATGTTGTAAGGGAAAATAACAAAAGATTGTGAAAAGGAAAATTAAAAATTTTCCATCCCAAATAGTATTCCGTTGCTAATGCCTCTTTTATTATTCACTATGAATATGTGATGAACTAAGCTTCCATCGCAAATGATATCTTGTCGGAGACAAAATTCCACTCTCCACATTCTTTGCTAATTCTTTTTCTATTATTTATTAGAATTTTGTCACAAACTAATTACTCGTCGCAAAAAAAGTAAAAAAAAAAATGGTATCACCAATGGAGGCGCTGATATTTAAGACAAAAAAAAATAATTATTGCAAATCTTGATAGCGATTTACACTTAGTATGATATTAAAAAAACATTATATCTCATGTCTAGGGATGACACCCGTGCGGGGCGAGGGCGGGAGGAGTGCTTCCCGCTCCCCATCCCCACATCTCTCTTTTGTCCTCGCCTCCATCCCCATTCTCCGCGATGGGGTTAAAATTCACCTCATCTCTGTTTCTCATCTCCCCACAAGTCCCACGGAGATCCCTAACATGTCATTAAAAATTTTAATTATGTATATAAAATACACAAATTTAAATTTAAAGATCGCAAGTGATAATGCAGCTACATCAAATTCAATATAAATATGTAATAAAGTTTTAATAAAAGTAAATAAAATTTATCACACAATGTGTGAAGTCTACAAAATAAACAATTTGAAACGTAAAGTACAAAATTCAACTCATAAAATATATGAAGTTCAACTCCCAAAATATTATCTCGAGCATTCAACTCATCCAAAAGTGAAGTTTGTATCGTTAGTAATTCAATATTTGTAAGTGTCTTATTGTATTTTAAGTTATATATACGGGGCGGGGACTCAGGTAGGGAGGTGATCATCATCCTCGTCCCCAAATTCTTATCGGGGGGATCCGTCCCCGTTCTCATCCCCACGGAGAAAAATTTCCCAAAGTCGGAACCCCAAACGAGACTGTCCCTACATTGATCCCCATCTTCAGGTGGAAATTGTCATCCCCTAGTCATGTCTATTATTCATTTTGTGACCATGACACTTTAACAAATAACAATAATGGACTCAACTCCATTACACAAACCAATTCTCTTAACAGATTATACTAATATTTTGTGAATTTCATGCATTTTTAGAATTGAAAAATTTATGGATGGATGCGTGTCTTGTTACCAGAAAAAATCTCCAATCTTTTACAATTTCAATACAGTTAGTTTTATTAGCAAAGAAGAGTGAGTTAACACGCAACAAGTACAACAAGTAAAGAACAAGATCACTAGTAGTACCAAGTTGTTTCAAGTCTCATGCAGAGAGAACAACAAGTACCAGGTTGTAGGACCCAGATTCCAATACCACAGAAAACAGACAAACAATGAATCAATGATGCAATGCAACCATCAGAATCAGAATCAGAATCAACAAGTGGCAGCTATAATAGGGGATTGATTGGATGAAATTGAAATGAGTAGTTCATTTTAAGTTTATGAAATTTTTTCATTTTGAAAATTCTGAATTTTGTGTTATTTCATAAATTGAGTCAAGCTGGCGGTGAAGAACGCCGTCTCCGGCGAAGAGGAGCAGCTGAGTGTGCCGCTGCTATGTGAGGTTGAGAATGGTGGAGGAGGAGGAGATGTTCAAATCCCTGAAACTTCACATCAGATTAGCACAGGTTGGTACTTTTTTTCTTTAAATTCTATGCAAATTTGTGTGAATTTGTAAATGGGTAATTGGGGGAAATGAAAAATTCATCTGAAAGTTTGTTTTTTTAATTGTTAATTTGTGGATTTTTCTGTGTTTCAGATTCATGGTTTCAAGTGGGGTTTGTGCTCACCACTGGAATCAACAGTGCTTATGTGCTTGGATATTCAGGGACCATCATGGTTCCACTGGGTTGGATAGGGGGTGTGGTGGGGTTAGTTTTTGCCACTGCAATATCCCTCTATGCAAATGCTCTTATTGCTATGCTTCATGAATATGGAGGCACAAGGCATATTAGATACAGAGATCTTGCTGGTTATATATATGGTATACACAATCTCAACAACACTACTAGCTACTACCTAGTTTCCTTTCCTTTCTTTTCTTGTTATGTTATCTTTTGTTGTGTAAAAAATTTAGCTTCTAAGTGTATGTTTGGAAGCTATTATACAATTGATTCTGAAGCTAGAGTTTATTCTAGGGAGAAACTTCTGTCAGTAGGTTTTGGGTTTTCGAATTGATTCTGATGAAATAGAAGCTAATTCAAACATGCTATTAGTTCTTGCATGTTTGGATTTAGATTCAATTTTTTCAGAATAAATTATGCTCGCTTAAAAGCTACTTGGAGTAGCTTCTCCCAGAATCAATTCTGATTCCAACGTGAAAATCTACTGTGTATCCAAATATGCATTCCTTATGCTCACCCCTTTGCATCTTATTCTCTTTACAGGTAGAAAAGCATATGCCCTCACATGGACTCTGCAGTACGTCAATCTTTTCATGATAAATGCCGGATACATCATTTTGGCTGGTTCTGCTTTGAAGGTATAACACAAAGCTTAATTAACTGACTAATATATTTTCTTTTCCACTCATGCAAGCATAATTACATTGTTTATTCTCTTTAGTCATTCTCTTCTTTAGTTATATGACAAAGCGCTTTACAAATCTTTTATGAATGTTTTCAACTCTGGTTGCCTTTCTGTTTCTCAAGTAGCCAGCTAAAAATGCTGGGTTTTGCTTTCTCTGCACTTCAGAATCCCTAGCAAATCAGAACTACCTCTATTTCAAAACTATTGATGTTTAAGGTCAATGTGATAGGGGCCGCTAATCAGGATCAGCTATTGGATCCTGTAGAAAGGCCCAAGGTGTGGAGGGTATATAAGAGAAAGAATAAGAACAGAGGGGTAGAATAAGAATTGTATGCATGAGTCTTTAGGGACTAAGTGGAGTGAGGAGGGTGGTGCAGCACTCATTCGGTTGATTTTGCTTTTGCGTGTTTGAGGGCAGAATTCCAACTCTGTTTGGAATCTCTGAAGGAGCCCTAGGCTCTGGTTATCTTATTTCTACTATATTACTCTTTAATATTACATTATCTTTTCCATGAGTTCCATCACAATGCATATAGATTAAGAAACTCCTATTTGATTGTAATATTTTTATATTTGATTCTGAACTAAAATACCCTAGTTTAATGGTTTAGTTCAGACAGAGAAGGAGTAATAAGGTTAATAATAGAGAAAGATCATATGTGAAAAGAAGAAGTGATCCAATGCATGTTTGGAAATTCTAATCTAACTGATTCTAATGTTTGAATTAATTTTGGGGAGAAGCTTCTGTCGACAACTTCGGTGTTTTAGAATTGATTCTGCAAAAAGGAAAAGTTGATCCAAACATGCTAATCGTTGTAGTTAGTTGAGACAATTTTGAAATAATCATCCATATAATGATATAATTGTTACATGAGGGTAGTAACTAATAACTAGAAAGAAAAAATTGACCAGACTTTGGATTTCTGACACATCAAGACTTCTCCTTCCAGTGACTTCATTTAATGATACATCAACTGCTTCAATTTTTGTCAATTCTTCTCCGCCTAATATAGTGTTGATTGGATTATTCTGTTTCCGGATCAGCAAAAAAAATTACAGTATCTTCCTACTCAGTCGATCTTGTGCTTTAGGAATGTTTTTTGAAACTTGTTTGTTCATTGTCAAGCAGGCTGTTTATGTTCTATTTAGGGATGATGATCAGATGAAGCTTCCATATTTTATTGCCATAGCTGGATTTGTGTGTGCAATGTTTGCCATTTGTATTCCCCACCTCTCAGCTCTTGGAATTTGGCTAGGATTTTCAACAGTTTTCAGCCTAGTGTATATTGTTATAGCGCTTGTACTGTCACTTAAAGATGGTAATCTCTCATGTCCGTTATACTTATGTGCCTGAGTACTTTTATCATACAATGAATTGCTCTTAAATCTATAACACAAGTTCTTTAACTGCCGTTATTGGTCCAGTTTCTGAGAGAAGGAAACTATTTCTATCTATGTTAGCTAAACATTTTTGTTGACACTCATTCTATAAATATACTCTTCTCTTGTGTTTGAAGAAAGTAATGTGCAAGTTTGATCATTGGTTTTTTGTTCTCCAATGCCCTATAATCAAACTTTTCTTATATTCATGTTATTAGCAATTATAATTAACTCTTAGCAGAAGTTAAGATAACTAGTGTTCTCATATACAACAGCCAAAGTTCTTGTTCAAATCTCACAAGTCTTTTGATTTTGGTATTCTGCTGCTGCTGGTTTTCTGAGTGCAGTCATTGTACTTGATAAATTCAGAATGAATTTCCACACTAACCACCACTGCATTATCAGGAATAAAATCACCAGCTAGAGATTATAGTATTCCAGGGACATCAACAAGTAAAATATTCACATCAATAGGAGCATCTGCAAATCTTGTTTTCGCATATAATACAGGAATGCTTCCTGAGATACAGGTAAGCTTCAAGCTTTAATAGTTATTACTTTCTTGAGCTTTATGTGGATTCATAACTCTCTTTGATTGCTTCATGTGCTCTGGAAAATGAGTTTTATTTTATTTGGTATTTAACCAAACAGGCAACAATCAGGCAGCCAGTTGTGAAGAACATGATGAAAGCTCTGTACTTTCAGTTTACCGTTGGAGTTCTGCCCTTATATCTGGTTACATTTGCAGGGTACTGGGCTTATGGATCTTCAACAGAAACCTATTTGATGAATAATGTCAATGGTCCAGTTTGGGTGAAGGCCATGGCCAATGTCACAGCCTTTCTTCAATCAGTCATTGCATTGCATGTAATGACTTCTAAACTGAAATTTTGCTGCTTTTAGTGCACGTTTGGTTTCACGGTTTGGATAGAATCCAAGACACATTTTCTCGGAAGCTAAGTGCATGTTTGGAAAAGCATCCTACGTGCACGTTTGGAATCTGATTTGAAAACCACAGTGAAGGCAAAATCATGGTGGAGTGACAAAAGCATCTTCCCTTAACTTTTGCTTCTATCCACTATGATTTTACCTTCACCGTGGTTTTCGAACAAGTTTCCAAACATGCACACAATTGATCAGGACCAGAATCAATTTTGGGGAAAAGTAGGGAGAAACTTATGTGAAAAGTTCTTGGGTTTCAAAATTGATTCCGAGACAAGAGATGTTGATCCAAACATGTTTTAAATTTGTTTGGTTTGGCGTTGAACTCAACACCTGTCCAAGTTCGAGTCAACATAGAAAAAATTTACTTCTCCATTGATGCATTGTGATGTGCGTTTTCGCGTTTGGATGTGAAAACCAAACGGACACACACCAAATGTGATTCTAAAGCATTTCAATGTGAAACCAAACATGTCATTAAGTATCTTGCTTAAATTGTTTCATTGGCCTATTAACCTTTGTTCTGCTTCTGATAGATATTTGCAAGTCCAATGTATGAATATTTGGATACAAAACATGGCATCAAGGGGAGTGCACTGGCTTTTAAGAACTTGTCATTTAGAATCTTGGTTAGAGGAGGCTACCTGACTTTGAATACATTTGTCTCAGCTCTATTGCCATTTCTTGGAGATTTCATGAGCCTCACAGGAGCCATCAGCACATTTCCCCTTACTTTTATCCTTGCAAACCATATGTATCTAGGGGCAAATATGAACAAATTAACATCTGTTCAAAAGCTCTGGCATTGGATCAACATTTGGTTCTTTGGTATCATGTCTGTTGCAGCAACTATTGCATCGTTGCGCCTTATTGCTTCAGACTCCAAAACTTACCACTTTTTTGCGGATTTATGATTAAATTCTTTACTCTTTCCGCAATACTAGTGATCATTTTTTGTGCTTCAAAATGACTTCCATTAAAAAGTAAAAAAGTAGAATTACTTATGATATCAGAATAATTACCATCTTATCTTGTTAAATACACCCTTCACTCCCACTTAATATAGGTGACTCGTGAGGGGAAACATATTTTAACTTTCACTTTGAAGTAAAAGATCATTTAATGTGAAGGCGTGACAGACGTTCTTATAAATTATAATCCATTAAATCATGTAATTTCATGAGTTATAACATGTTTGATTCTTTGGTGAAGTGTTTAAAACCATTTCTGGTTTAAAGTTACAAATCAGTAAATTTGTCAAGTAAATCGTGAAACCAAAGAGGCACTTACTTGAGCAACATCAGTTCGGATCTCCAATCAAGAATGAAGCAATAAAAAACTTATTCACACAGGGAAAATTGGAAGAGGGTGATTAATTCTTAAGAAAATAAATACCATAACCATCAAGTCATCATAATCACAATTATCCCCATTTCTAACTACTTATGTCACCATTGCAAACGTGATTTTACATCCATAAATTTCATAACTGGATCAATATCACTCTAGAAAGGTAAGTAAGGACATATTTCTACAACAGAATTTGTCAAATTTTCCCACCTAAGAACAACTTGAAGCCATCTGACGAAAATTCCTGAACCTGCAATCAAATGAAGAAACTGAAACAGAGTTAAATGTCATGTTACGTCCATCATACCTCGCAGCTTGATCATGCAACAAAAAATAAAACCATATTGTTCAAATTGCATAAGAGAGGGAGAGACAAAAATCCTTAAGTAGATTAAGACTCATTTCACCATTAATCTACTCGGAAGTCTACTAGTGAAATATAGTCAAATTTTAGTGAACTAAATTCAGTTCATGTACAATCAGAATCCTCCAAATTTTATTTTCACAAAAATAAAGTCTCCATCTGAAAAGGTCAACATATAATTCATCTTTATGCATTTCGTTAGTTGGAGAAACATAAGAAAAGGACAAGGCAGTGAAGGCTCTACCATAACAGCCTAACAGTAGATGTTTGTTATGATTAAATCAAAATTTGGCATCTTATTACAATTATTATAGGCTACATATATAAAATTAACAAAATGTTTAAACCAGACATATGTATTGATATCTCACCTTGCTAGGCATCATCCAAAAACTAACTTTGCAATAATGGTGATGGAGTTGATAACTATGAGAGGAATTCTTCCATACTGACAAAAATAAATTAAACCTATAATCTTGCGTTTGACAGTGTTTGTTCTTGGGTCCAAATGATCTGAAAAGCCCCATCCTCTAGGTGCAAGAAAGCGGTCCTCATTTAGGATTGCTAGTGCATTTGAAAGAAGTATGAACCCCTCAATTATGGTCCAGAAACCCATTTCCCTGCATCGGCAATAAATTCAAGTCATTTGCAGTAACTCACTAACTCTTCTTCATGTAGTTTAACCATTAACAATAGTAGAGAATAACAAATGGCTAAGACAAATCATATGAAGCTTCAAGGCCGGTGATACCCCTCAAGCTCCTCCACATGAAAAATTTCAATATAGAAAGTTTTTTTTTTGAAAAAAAAAAGAAGAGATCCTTAATATTATATAAATTAAGACATAATGAATGACTTATAGAAGAATGGAAGATATGATGCATTCAAAAATAGACAACTTGATGTTTTACAAGTCACTGGAAAACTATGTGCTGGCAAGATAGAATAGAAGATCAAGTTAATTTAATTCTAAAGCACTGACTGAAGAACATAATAGCCAGAAATAACATATGGAATCATATATTAGCTACCATGACACTAGTAGTTCCTCCCTTCCAAAGACTTGTCAGTATTAGCTTTGAAATGCCAATGATCATTGATGCAGTTAATGTTTGGAGTTTGGACTTTGGAGGACAAGGGGATCACTAATCATAACATGAAATCTACTGGCAACACTATACAAGTGTCTTATATAACCAAATTCTAACCTCTATAACACCAGTAGAATTAATATAGACGATGATATGACAAAGTAATCATGACCATGAAAGTGAAGTGCGGCATGCTGTTCATGACCCTGATCCAGTAGATAATTATACTATATGTTGAAGTCCATGTTTCCATTTCCAGAGTATTGCCAGACTTCTGTGCATGTTTGGATACATAGTGGAAAACCACAGTGAAGCCCAAATCACGGTGGACAGCCACAACAACGTTTCTGTCCACTGCGATATTGGCTCACCATGATTTTCCAAGGAGTATCCAAACATGCATTCACTAGGTACTACCAATACGTTGACCAAATTAACTAAACTGAAGACGGGAGGAAAACAATTTTTTAATTACAATCACTGCAAGGACCTCAAAATCATTCCATAAGGCCTCAAATCATTCCAAGTTTCCAGTTCCGGAGTATTGACAGAGTTGTAGTGCATGTTTGGATACATAGTGGAAAACCACGAAGAAGCCAAAATCACGGTGGACAGCCACAACAACGCTTCTGTCCACCGTGATTTTTCACATTGTATCCGAACATGCATTTACTAGGTACTACCAATAGGTTGACCAAATTAACTAAGCTGAAGGACCTCAAAATCATTCCATAAGACCTCAAATCATTCCATTAAACTGATGAACTTCTAATTCATCTTTAAGTATACATTAGAATACCCAAAACTTAACAGTACTTTCTTAAGCAACCTATGTTAATTTTTCAGTGTTTACAATCACTGCACATAGTACAGACATGTCTTTTCACATTGAAACAATAGGGTGAACACACTTCAAGCCATAGATCAGAGTTCATATAAACATTGAATTAGCACAGAAACAGTGGAAAATCCCAGATCTGCAAACAAATTCTACAACCTAAAGTTTGTATCACTAAAAAGTTTTGATTTTTAGACGAATTAAGCAAAAGGGTCATCCAGAACTTCGATTGAAATCAAGGGCAGGAAGCTAAAAGTAAAAACAAAACCGATTCGGGAATAAAGGAAAATTGGAAGAAGGCATATGAAGAAGGTAACCTGATTACAGAGACAGCAAGAGCGGAACGGTGGATAGGTTCGCCGTTGCTGCCGGTGCCGGACGGTTGAATCAGGGAAGACGAACAACAAGTGATGGCTGTGCTAATCGGAGAAGAGAACTATGATGGAAGATGGAACCAAATTGTGCCAAAACGCACCGTTTTGTGCCAATTACTTTGCGGTTTTACTTTAGGCTTAATTGCACTTTTCATCCCTGTTCTATACCTCTTGTGCAATTTTGATCCCCTTTGTTTAAAGCGAGCAATTTTAGTACACCAAAGATCAGGGTGTGACAATTAGGTCCTTCCGTTAGTCTCCGTTTAATTGCAAACAGAATATTCTTATTTAGATTCCTTTTTACTAACTAAAATAATAAAAAATAAAACAAATTATTTAAAAAATGAAAGATTATGAGATTATCCCTAAAATTACTCTCATCTTCACCCTATCATCACGTTCAAAAAAAAATTCTTCACCCTATCATCTTCATTATCCATCTTCCATCATCTTAACCCAAAAATTAAGAAAATCAAAACCCACAAAACCCATAAATTTTTAACGCATATAATATTCATCTCCTATTTCATCTCAATCCTCTAACAACCAACAAAATCCAGAAATATTTTAACTCTCTTCATCTTCATTCTCCCCCTTCATCCTCAACCATCCCTCTTCATCCAAAAAAAAAAAATTCAACGCTTTTAACAACACCTCAGCACATTCACAACCAGATTCAAAATCCTTTTCTTCACCCTTTCCTTCTCCTCCTCATCTCCAATCACCCTCAACCACCCCATATTCCAGAAATAACAATCGCACGCGCCAACATGACTCCTTCCTCTGGCCCCAGTCACTCCACACATGCGCTCCACCCTCTGCCCTCGTCCTCTCCTCCTTCCTCCCTCCAACCTCAAAACCCTCCTCCCTCAAAACAACAATGGTTCACAGTGTAGATCTAGTGAGTTTCAAGGTGTAGATCTAGGAAATGTGATGGCAGATCTGGGTTTGTTAAATCTGAATCGATGAGGTGATGGGTTTTTTTGAAGGAGAAGAAGAATACGAGCCATCCACAACCACCGCACGACGAGCTCTTCCGCGCCGGCCACCGCTTCTTTCTTTGACGGGGACGATGAAGCTCCAAAGAGAGACACATAGACAATGCGAGGAACATAAACATGTGTGAGGGAAGGAAAATAAAACGAAGAGACAAAGGTCAGGAACATAATCATTAAACAATACGGGAGATTCAGAGAGCTTAGAGAGAGGGACAAGTTGTTGCTTAGGTGAGAAGGAGATTTAGGTGAGAGAGGGAAGAAGATGAAGAAAATGGAGAAGATGAAGATTCAGAGATTTTTTTTCTCTGAAGATTCAGAGATTAAGTGAGATTAGATATTTTTTAATTTTAGGGTTATATTTATCTAGTTTAATTAAGTGTTTATATCCTATTTAATTAACCTTAAATGAAATGATTATGAAATAAGCTAAGCAAATATTGATAAAAAAAAATCTATTTAATGAAGTGGCAGCCTAGTGGCAAATTTAGTCTGATCCACATCACTCATGAGCTCCACATAGACTAACTCTGTTAGCAATTTGACGGAAGGACTCAATTGTCACATTCTGATATTTGGTGTACCAAAATTGCTCGTTTTAAATAAAGGGGATCAAAATTGCACAAGAGGTATAGATCAGGGATGAAAAGTGCAATTAAGCCTTTACTTTATGTTTTGAGTTCTCAATGTAAGTAAACTAGTGTTTTTTACCCGCGCGTTGCACGGGAAATATGTCTATTGTATTTGATACATTAATTAATATTTTGATTATTAAAAATATATTAAACAACGAATGAAATAGAAAAGTCAGAATTGATGAGTAAAGTGGAGATAAAGACTTCTCTTCTAAGCCCGATTAAGACCAAGATGAACTCGTTTCACATTCTTCGTAAATATGAAGACGATAACACAAATCATAGATATAAGGAATTATCAATATATTAATCTTAAAAAAAAATTAATGTGATAGTAGCACAAATCAGGATTGTGTAAGATATATCATAAAGTATAACATTATTGTGTTTATTCCAACTAAATAGGGATGACAATGGGTAGGTACTATAGTACCATCTCCATACCCGTGTTTTTAAAAATTACATGTAAAAATAGTGGGTATGGGTGCGGGTATGGGCACTATAGTACCCAACCGGCTCATATCCGCACACATATATTATTATTATTATTATTATTATTATTATTATTATTATTATTATTATTATTATTATTATTATTATTATTATTATTTGGGAATATATTAAAAAATTAACTTAATATATTAAAAATAGTGGGTATGGGTGCGGGTATGGGCACTATAGTACCCAACCGGCCCATATCCGCACACATATGTTATTATTATTATTATTATTATTATTTGGGAATATATTAAAAAATTAACTTAAGCTATTAGCTTTCAAGATTTTAGTATAGTTTTTTTTTTTTTACTCAAAAAAAAAATTAAGATAAAATCAAGAAATAAACCACCTAAATCCTAATCAAATCTAAAATTTAAAAATGTATTTTTTTTACTCTAAAAATAAATCAAAAATAAATTAAGATAAAATCAAGAAATATACAATATAAATCCTAATCAAATCTAAAATTTTAAAATGTATTTTTTTATGAGAATTAATTTAAGAATGACACGTGTTATTTTTTTTTTCCAATTAGTGAATATTCTGCACCCTAGAAGATTTTCTTTTCCTCAATCATTTTGCTTTTGATTAAGAAGAGAAAAGCAGGAATCCTTGAAACATATGACATCTTACAATTAGTTGAAGAACAAAATCAATTCATGAAGAAGATTGAAACAGAAACCCAAAAAGAAGTCTTGAAGAATAAAATACCCTCCTTCACCAATTTGAAAGGACTGTGGTGAAAGAATTGTATTTAGTGTATTTGTGAATCTTGGGGTGGAACCCTTGTGAAATAAAAAATCAAAGGCACATTTTAGTCAAGAAAAACAAAAAATGGTGTATTGTCCCATATGTGCGCACCCCAACAAATTATCTATATATGTGAGAAAAAAACAAAATAATTCTCCCACCCAAAATAATTGTGATTACTTCACCAATAAACTTATACTAACAATCAATTTAAATTTAACTTAAGGAAATATATAGAGTAAAGTAAGATAAGTCACCCAATTGGCATACTAAAACATGAGTATATGCAAGACTAATGAGTTTGAGGAAAACATAAACCAACCTTAAGAATGGGCTAAACATACTCATGAAGATTAAATGTGAGCTCTTCATATGCTTTCATCAATTTGACTGACATGTGCATCATTAAAAAAAAATAGTAAGTTGTGCATCATTCACATACAGTGCAAAGAGTATGCTTATACACACAGCTCAAACATGAAGAATAAAAACGGGCAAAATTTGAGAAATGAATATAAATTCAGGCTATCCTAAGTTTCGTAAATTTCTATAAATTATACCAAAATCTGGTTTAGAATGGTTTCACACGCATGGATTTCTACAAACTATACTAAAATCTTGTTTAAAAAAATACAAAAGCGGAAGAACAACAATAGAAAAAACATTACATCAGAATCAAAACATTACGTCTTCAACAATGATTCGTCAAAGGGTCTATGCAAAAATTTGTAAACTGTTGGATCAAAACACACAAAATATGTGAAATTTAAGAATCCAGGATTGAATTACGAACAAAGGATAAACTGAAATGGCACAAACCATCAATCACAACATGATAAACTCTTCTTCACGTAACATCATCTTACGGCATACCTCTGTCCTGATCGCGACATGTGGCAGAGGTAGAAATAGCAGCTATCAAATCTCTGCGTGTCCATGGTAGCTTTGTGGACCCTCAGCACCAAATCAACTCCCTTTTCTTATAATTAGTATTAAATAAATAATAAGATAAATTAAGATAAAATCAAGAAATAAACAACCTAAATCATAATCAAATCTAAAATTTAAAAAGGTACTAAATAAAGATAGATAAAAACTACCAAAATCTAGCAAATCACAATAAAAACTCATAAAATCCTGAATTAAATAAAAATATGAAAATTCAATAAAAATACCATAAAAATTCATTTATACTCTAAAAGTAACTCAAAAATAAAATAAAATATTTCATGAAATTAAAATAAAAAATAAACAATAAATAAGGATAGATAAAAACTATCAAAATCTAGCAAATCACAATAAAAACTCATAAAATCCTGCATTAATTAAAAATCCGAAAATTCAATAAAAATTAATTATTATACTCTATAAATAAATGTAAAATAAAATAAAATATTTCCTGGAAGTAAAATTAAATAAATAATAAGATAAAATTAAGAAATAAAAACCCTGAATCCTAATCAAATCTAAAATTTAAAAAGGTACTAAATAAAGATAGATAAAAACTACCAAGTCTAGCAAATCACAATAAAAACTCATAAAATCCTGAATTAATTAAAAATCCGAAAATTTAAGAAAAATTAATTAATATACTCTAAAAGTAAATCTAAAATAAAATAAAGTATTTCCTGGATTTAAAATAAAATAAATAATAAGATAAATTAAAATAAAATTAAGAAATAAACAACCTAAATCCCAATCAAATCTAATATTAAAAAAGGTATTAAATAAAGATACATAAAAACTAACAAAATCTAGAAAATCACAATAAAAACTCATAAAATCCCGAATTAATAAAAAATTCGAAAATTCAATTAAAATTAATCAATATATTCTAAAAATAAATTTAAAAGAAATTAAAAGACCAAATCTTATCTTTTAAAATAATATCAATCAATTATTTTAGAATATATAAATTTAAAACATATATCAATTGAAAATTATATCTTCTAAAATAATATCAATTAATTAGGTTAGAATATATAAAATTAAAACATATATCAATTGAAAATTATATCCTCTAACAAATTGACACGTGGAATAATTTTTATGAGAATTAATCTGGTGCTGACACGTCACTAAGAATTAATCTGGTGCTGACACGTCACTATGGAAGTTCTTCTTTTCTAATATATATATTGATATTGATATTGATATTGATATTGATTGATATTGATTGATATTGATATTGATATTGATATTGATATTGATATTGATTGATATTGATATTGATATTGATGATTGATTAGAGAAGTTGTTTTATTTTTTATTTTTTTGAATTTCGGTTTAAGTTGTTTTATTGAATTGGAGATTTAGCCTTTAATAGTGGGGCTAAACTCTAACCCTAAATATATCACATTTGGGTCTTGCCTCGTTCTATAGGGTCTTTAATCAAGACGAGCCCGACTAAGCTACAACCTAGATTCTAAGAAGTCGACCCGGCTAGGCCGACGATCCCTTCTAGTAGAGGTTGAGCCGCCGTACTTAGGGTGAGACCAGTCCACATGCCTGCACGATGTCGAGTCATTTGCATAAGGATGAAGCACTTCTTACACATTAAGAGTCGACTCACCTAGGCCGACGATCCCTTCTAGTGGAGGTCGAGCCGCCCTGCTTAGGGCGAGATCGGTTCACATGCCCGCAAGACACTAAGTCCTTCACAAAAGGATAAAGTGCGTCTTAAACATCAGGAGTCGACCCGCCTAGGTCGATGATCCCTCGTCGAGCCGCCCTGCCCGGGCGACATCAGTCCAGGTACTATTGATGCAAATTAAGCACGCACTAAGTCATTTTAAGTTTTCTTATTCCACACTCTTTCACCAATAAATCAAATTTCACTATTTCCCCCCAATTTTCCCTCTTTAAATCTTAATCTTATATCACACAATCCATTCAAAATTTATCAAAATTGGACTAATATATTTTGTTTTACTTTGAACTTTTGAAATAATTTCATTTTCAAAATTTATTATAAATGAAAGAATAAATTTACTTTCAAAAAAATATATATATATATATTCATACTTCAACCTCACACATTACATATTCCAGATCCCAGCTTCATAAATTATGTTGACTCCCAACTCAACCAATAGTAGCCATTTAGGGCCCTTTTTTTGTTCTCCCTCAAATTATTTTCTTTGTATCATCTTACATCGTCATCAAATGATATAGTTATCATATGTAACCCTTTTTTAGCATCAGTTAGTAAGATCATAGGAATTAGGAAGTCAGATCTAAGTATCTAACGCTTGCTCATACATCTTTAGCCATACAAATAGGCTTATACAATGAGATGAATGTGATAATTAAAAATATGCTGCATATATTTCATCTGAACCATCATCAAACAAATCAGCTGAATCAGCAGACAAATATATAAATTTCAGCTGATGCTATACTTTGACAAAAAAAAAAACTGATGCTATACAACTAAACTACTAGTAATTTCTAAAGCTTTGTTAATGTAACATTAAATTTACATTAAAAAAATTAATTACACTTTCAGAACATGACTATGATACTAGCTAATGTCAGAAACTACCAATTAACCTGTTCTATCTATTCTAATATACAATTTGAAACAATTGAGCAACTGGCTTCTGCAGCTGAAATCACCCTGCATATTTACACACATCCGAAACAGTTCTGTTTCATAAAATGGTTCAGCACCATTAGCTTGTGCATGTTAGAAAACCCTTCTAGAAATGATTCTTAATTCAGAATCAATTATTGGGAGAAGCTTCTGCCTTTCAGAATTAAGGGAAGTTGATCCAAACATGCTATAAGTCATGACTCTACTCATGACTTGATTCTGAACCCTCGTGTGTCTTGTCACAAAGGCAACCTGGAAGTGGGTTTGCATAGAAGGACTCTTCCAATTTGGGGTGGCGCTTCACTTTTCTAGGATGAGGACCTCCATTCTTGTTTGCATGGATGCTCTTAACCTTTGATGAGAAATCTTCCCATGAAATCAAACCATTGTCCAACTGATCAATCAGCCTCACAAACCTTTGCCTACACATACTAACTTCCATTAGAAAGAAACCAAATTAGACTAATAATATGAACAATAGCAAAACGATTCGAAGACATCGGCACAGTGCAGACACCTGACAGACACTCAAAGTGAAAAAGAAAGAGAAAAAAGTAGTGAACATCTTATGTTTCCATTTGGTGTTATTCCTTCTCTATCTAACCAATTAAATTGTGTCATGTAAACATGGGTATAACAATTATAGTCTTACATGAGTGATTTTTTATTGGTGAGACAGAGAATTGGACACCAAGTGGGGACAGAGGATTTCACCCTAAGACATAAGATGAATGTGATAAAAAATAGAGAAATAGAGTGAAAAATGAGATGTGTGAGGAGGGAATAAATATGTTCAGTCTTCATTTGGTGTCCTTCATTCCTTGTCCCACCAATCAAATTGTGTCATATAAGCATGAGCATGACAATTATAACCTTACATGTGTGATTTTGGATTGGTGAGACAGAGAATGAAACACCAAGTGGGGACATATGATTTCAATCAGTTTGTGGGGTGTCTATACTGTTTGGATGTCCAGCTATTAACTATGTGCTAGCTAGTAATCATATGCTAAAATAATGCTTGTTTAAGAGAATCAATACTTGTCAGGGCAAATGGTTTTTCTGAACCCTTCAAATGTTCTGTGACCCCTGGCTGCTTTGGCCATGTTCCCATCATAGCTGTAAACAAAAACATCACTTTCCACTGCAATCATGTAATCCAAAGCAGCAAGTTGATTCTGGTGACCCTCAAAGGGTTGAAGCTCTTCTTTTGTGGCTAAAGTGGAGTGTGAGAGCACATTAGGATACTTGGTTTGCAGTGGTTTCATTCCATCTAAGCCATAAATTTCCCCTGCAGCTACATAGATTTTTGTATCATGAGGGTAGCCAAGTGCTTCTAGGAAAACAGCAACCTCTCTTGGTGTCATGGGGCAGTTTCCCCTTAAGCGCCTCGATTTGCTGTCAATCTCTTTCTCCTTCCAGTGTTTGACATGGTATCTCATCTTTCTGAGCTCCATGGCTTCGTCTCTTGTCAGGTTGTGGCTGCAGCCTGTGAAAGCAAGCATATCCTTTTCATATCTGCAATATGGCCATGTGCTTGTAAGGAGAAAAGTTAAATTTCATACAAATTTTCAGTTTATTTTGGAGGGTTTACATTTGTGAAGATAGAATATCCCTTCCAGCAATGCTATTTAGTGCAAAAGATTAGTTACAAAGGTGAATATGAAAAGAGAGAATGCATAACTAACTATACATGACCAGTCTTGGATTTTTCTTGCATGAACAGTGTCAATAGAGATGATGAATTAGCAATTCAAAATGTTGATGTCCATTTCATTGTTATTTTATTGAATTCTTAACTTTTGATTGGTTGTGTCTATAATTGTTCTTGAAAGAATTGCTCCTTCATTACTATGCAATAGTTATTCTGAAAATAATTAACTACTAGAATGTTTGTTTCAACTTTAAATTTCTCAAAATCACTTCTCTCCCATAAAAGTTAGTAGGAGTAGTTTCTCATAGAATCAATTCTCTTCCTAAAGTGAAATCACTCGAGTTTTCAAACACACTACACTCGCTGACCAACATTTAACCAATCACAATCTTACATGCAATTTTATATTAAAATGTGTTTTTATATCCCCACTAAGCAACCGAGCTAAGATGTTTAGATCAACTTATTTTTCATTTAGAATCAATTCCAACATCTAGATGCTACTCACAGAAGCTTCTCTACATAATTGATTTTGACTTTAAAATCAATAGTTTTATTAGCTAGACAAATCATATGTTAGGGGAATTACCTTAAATGCAGAGCAATATAAGGAGTGTTGTCACTTTTAAGTCTATTCACTAGCTTCATTCCAAGCTCTTCAATTGGGACTGAGAACCTAAGTCCCTCATACATGGCACGGCAACGCACTTTCTGAATTGAACCAGCTAGGCCATTATTGACAAGCCGAGAATCAGTGTGTGTAAACTTGATCACTTTGTGTTTCCTCAATAAATGCACCATATCCCCTCTGTAGTAACTGGCCTACATGTTTCAAAGTGATCACATAATTTAGATTCAAAACCAAAATCACTACTCGGTCGGCGCATGTTTGAACATCCTTTTCTACAACTCTAAAGTCAGAACCAATTCTAAAGAGAAGCTTCTGTGAATAGCTTCTGAATTTCAGAATTGATTCTAGGGAAAAGAAAAGCTGATCCAAACATGCTAAAACTTTCTATGTAGAGAATGTGTAGTATTGCCTTGGACCATGAAACTGGAGCCTTCATAAGTGGGGTAATTGCTGCCAATCGAGGTGGTAGAGATTCCACTATTTGTACATCATCATTTAAAACCTCAATGAAGTTCCTCCAGTTAAAAATTTGTTTGAAATCACTGAGACAAAAAAAAACACTAATCAGGATGAGATATTGCTTTAGTAACAGGCAAAAGAACTCTTTGTGCTTAATGCAAGCATGTTCAGGTTTTTTTTCATACTCAAGATTTGAATCATGTTTCTTGTTGTGGAAAAGCATGAAGATGAGAATTTTTACCTTGGATCAGTCCAAAATGAATGGTGATCTAATTTAGGTAAAACCAAAGTGGCATTCATAATTTTTGCAATAGCAACCATGTCACTTATCTGCAACATGGTGAAAATTATAATTAACCTCACAAGATTGAGGGAAACAAGAGCTTTGAAATACAAATAAAAGACTACATAAAAAATCAATTTATATTGCATACTCCAGTTTTCATCTGATTTAATCCTCCATTGGCATGAACCAAAATGTAGCCATTTGTGGCATTTCCTTTCCCTGCACAATATAGAGAGAATCACTTTTACTGATTATTACACAAATTTTGAGAGTGAATGGTCAAATTTGTCTAAGAAAAGGTTGTGAGCTGCCGTCAAATTCATCCTTAGTCTTAGGAAATACCCCGAGTTTCTGGTTGTGTAAAATGTCGGTCAAGTTATAATTCCAGTGATATTTACATAGACTAATTGACTGACATTTTACATGATCAGGAATCATGGAGTATTTTCTTCTTCTACGGAGTACTTCTCTGCCCCGCAACACTTTCAACAACCAATTTCACCATTCACTTAAATTTTGAGAAATGAAGAGGTTGGGACGCACGTGTAGCACTCCCAGCTCGATTCATGCATTTGTGATAGTTGTCACTGTTGGGTTGCTTCCAAATTTCGAGAGTCTAACTAACAGACATCAGAAGAAAACTAGCATCACAATCTAAATATAAAAGCAAATCATATTAATGTTGATCATGCTGTGAAAAATGAAATATGAAATGGACACAACAAAGGACTAAACCACCTCCAATTTTTTTGGTAGAAATAGTAACTTCTAAGTTTTTAACACCATATCTTAGTCCTGAACAAAATTAGTATGATATTCATACCTAACAAGATCGTTGATAACTGTAAAATTTCAGCAATTTTTTGGAAGGCAACAAAAGGTGAAAAGACAATTTTGATATTTTTGGATGTTGACAATAGAAAAGGGAAAAAATCAATGGACAAAAGAAGGGGAAAAAATCACAAAAGATAATAGAAGGTTTAGTAATCATTTTTTTCAGATGAAAGTTTGATTTAAAACTTTTCTTCCACTTCCATCCTCTGCCCAAACAGAACCTTATTATTATATACAGTTGACTTGTACTATAAGTTAGCACAAGATTAGTAGAAAAAGAGTTGTCTAAAGTTCAAGAAAAATTTGTGAGAATTGGTAAAATTCTTTGCAAGAACATCCTTCCCCTCCCTAAGAGTTGGTTTACGTAGAAACAGGATAGGCAGGACAAAAGTTCTATAAACCCGTTGAACAATTTTTTAGACATTTTTAAGGCATTTGCCTCTTTTAGAAAGTATTGTGACTATATGTCAAAATTTATTTTATGGAAAGTTGTTTAAATATATTGTGGCTAAATAGGTTTTTTTTTGTTACAAGAGGAAATATGCTAAATAGGCTTAATATCAATTTGTTATCCCGACATTATGAATTAAATATGTAAATACATTAATAAGTATGTAATTTAAAAATTTATTTTTATTATTCTAAATTGACCTAATTAGACAGACTTAATAAGTTTAAAGGCTTTTTAGATGATTCAAAGTATGACCTTTTTAGGTAAATATATGTTGTTAAAAAAATTGTGACATTAGATTATTATAATAACTTTATAAGTGTGAATAAAAAGTCCATCCTTGTGGGTAATTTTTGTTTTAAAAAACGCATTTTAATTAAAAATGTGTTGAAAATTTATAATAATTATGTCACATTTTAAAATTATAAAAAATTTCAGAAAATTATTTTACTACTTTCCAATACTATACTACCCAATGGACAAACAAAAATATGTGCAAAACTAAATATGAACAAATGAAGCAACTAAAGTCCAGCTAACCAGAAAAAGAATGAGGAGAAAACTCCATGATCAGCACTAGCTATTTCTTTTTTTGAAACACACTAGCTATTTCTCAAACCAACTAAGCTAGAACTACATTCCCAAAAAACACATACATGCATTTCAATTAAGAGAAAATGTCTAGAGGCAAAGAAAGGAGCACAGAGAGAGAAAGGAAGAAAACACAGGATGACTAATAAAGTTCATGAAGAAAAATATAAGAAACTATAGTAATGATATATACAGGGAGAACAAGTTTTTGAATACCGAGAACTTGTTGTCTGAGGGTAATTTGAGATCTTCCACCTCATTATTTGAATGCATCATGTGGTCCAAATCCAGCTCATCAGAAAACATGTTCAACAACAGAAACTTGGTAACAACACACATGAAAACCATAATCATTAACCCCCAGAACAAATGTCTTCGTCCTAGCCTGAGCCAGAACTGCTTCTGCCAATGTCGAATTTTCCGCCGGACCGGAAACATGTCTTTCGTGCCGAAAGACCCGAAAGACATCAACCCGTACCGTTCCTCTCCTCCCTCTAACAAGCCCCTCCTTCCCTTGTTGAACATGGTGATGGAGGATTTAAGAGGCAAAAGAGCAAATTAATAATCAAAGTATAGAAGAGAATATTATAATTAATTAGAGAAATCAATTAAGGTCAATGCATGAGTAGTGAGAGGTGATTAGAAAAAATCACAACAATGATTCAATCAACCATGT
This sequence comes from Lotus japonicus, assembly GCF_012489685.1. Classification (NCBI taxonomy): domain Eukaryota; kingdom Viridiplantae; phylum Streptophyta; class Magnoliopsida; order Fabales; family Fabaceae; genus Lotus; species Lotus japonicus. The sequence continues at coordinate 11,837,462 of NC_080041.1, read as the reverse complement.
TGATCAGGGTTGGAGTTGTGAGAGAGGGACTTAATTTGGTTTCTACTTTTGTGTTTGGTGAGGCTTTTTGTATGGCAGCGGAATATGAGGCGATACACTCTCTTTGTTTCTCATGTTTTTAGAATTTGCATGCTATATTTTTGAATTTAACACTTTTCTTTATGCTACACTTGGCTATATCATGTGTGTGCATTTCATACCATTGGTTCTACTAATAAGGATGAAAATCAAATCATTGCAAGAGTAAGAATATTTTAGACATGTCTATACGTTTGTGTTTCTTAACAACTACATGATCGTGTTCTATGTGAGACACAATCTTGTTCTATGTGAGAAACAATTATATGATCATCTAATAACAAATGTGTGAGAAAAAAGAGAATCATTGTAGGAATACTAGTGCTGAATTCCAATTTAAGAATTTTCACAACATTCAATTGGATATTAGTGTGGGTGAAAAGCATATGAACAATGCTCTGTTATGAAAGTTCATGCTATTGCTACCATTTGCAACTCTTATAACATTTATATATTTTGTCATGTGAATGTTCAAGATGTTTACACTTCCAACTTCTCTGGCAAATACTCCTTAGTCTTTTTTTTTTACCTTTAACCTTATTTTATCTCTAACTTGATATTAGTGGTTTTACTGACTACATTATTGTCTTACTAACATTTCTTGCAAATAAAGAAATGGCAACAAATGTAACTCTCTACCAAGTAATTGAGGTTTGTTTAGATTTTCTGTTTTTAATTTTAATTATAAAATGGTTACTTTATTTCCACTTTTTGATTGTGTACAAAATTTAAAAATAAGTGTTCTGACGCCCAAAGGTAATAAGGCCCAATGACATCTCAGTCGGCCAAAATGTCATGCAACCAAGCAATATTGTAGAGGCGAACGACATGACTTAGCTAAAGAATATCTTGTCACAGTTGAGGTCGAGTAACATTTACACAAGGTTGTACAATGACAACTAAGATCTCAGAAGTCCTTCTACAAAGCTTCCTAAAGACTTTAGAGACGAATATAACAGTCATTGATCATATAACTAGATATATTATCATACATTATGCATGTGTTACTCATCATACAAACTTAGAGTTCTTCTTAGTCTCTAAGGTTTTCTCTTTGCTCTATCACCGAATTTGAGGGTCGAAATGTCTTCTGTAGGTACACCCCCCACCGTGTCACAATTCTTCCATGCCATCAGAGCCATTCTAGGTCATGCAACGCCACCAGAGACAAAATTATTCACACGATCTCATTTCAAGAAGAACCAGAAATAAAATATAAATAAGTTGCTTCACTTTTGTAATTAACGTATAAATAAAAAGAAAAATAGAAGCTAAACATGTACACCCTCCGGTCACATATATAAGCAAAAAATATTTTTTAGGTTCATTCATTTAACAACTAGATACACTAGGATTATCCCCGTTTGTCCGTGCGATGCACGGATAATTTTTTACGAACTCCACTGTTAACTACAATCATTCAGAACTTGATATATATGGAATAATGCAATGATGTATTTTCTAAGATACAAAATTATAATTATTCAAACACTTATATATCGTTATTATCTTATGTTTATGTTTAAATGTTTTATTTTTCTTATATATATGAATTATATGAGTTTCAAATGTTAATTGTGTTTGACCCCTGTCGACTTGTAATTTGATACAATCTTTACTGTAAAAGATGAAAAGTTGGCTGAAATGTAATAACATATTAGACTATGAGTAAGATATTTGAAACTAAAAGAAAATATTTATACACATATCTAAGAGTAACGATTTATTCATATCTCACTTTCTTCCTATCTCATTTCCACACATTTTTCTATTTTGTCTTTCTATATATCTAAGGTGGATGTGGATAAGAAATGTCAACAAAACATTATTCCATGAGTCCAAACCACTAAAGGGCAATGATAACAGAAAAATTCATTCATATATGTTATTTCTTTCATAAGTTTTTACTCATAAAATATTTTGGAAATTATGAATAAACGTTCTTAAATTATAATAAATTTATTTTTCTATTAGTTTTAATATGAAAATATTTTCGTACAAACCCCATGACAGCTTTTTACCCTATAACTTAAATGTAAATAAGGCTTAAATATGTTTCCGATCCCTCTAAAATTATGGTGTTTTGGTTTCTATCAAAATAGACCATAAAGAAAGTAGATCAGTAATATGGAGAAAGAAAAATATGAATTTATTATTATAAACTAATCCTATCAACCTTTCTTAAAGGTTATAAAATTAAGTCAATATGATTTATAAAATGGAAGAGATGAATCCAATCCTTTTTGGAGAAACCAAATAGCATTGGAATTAGTATATGTTAAAAACCTTTGATATTGAGAATGGCATCTCATTTATGATTAAAATTGAATTTTAAATGTTGGATAGTTAAGCAAGCGAATAACTAATTTTTGACAACTACAACATATATTGATAGAGAGAAAAACCATGAGAACACTCCTCTCATGTTAGAGACCAAAACATTAGACACAAAAATTCAACAGTGTTAACACAAATACTGATGAAACATACCACAAAACAAATAGTTGTTAAACACATGAAAAGAAATTACTCCACTACAATAGTTCAAACAATGATTAAAATTACATGCCATACACATCAATAATGTTAATCACATCATTGTCTTCATCCCCACCAATGTTAGGATTCATCTCAAGAGCCACTTCAGGAGCAAGTTTGTAAGAAATCTCCCTGTGAAATAGATCAAATATGTGGATATAAAATCTGGCCTGTCCACGATAGATAAAGTGCATCATCGCAGTAATTTGTATTTGGTGAACCGAGCGGATGTAGAACAAACCAGCCCCAATTCTTTACTCCCCTAATTTATATGGATAAAACTAAGGGTTAAACCCTTAAATCTCATTCATAATGACATGAGAGCTGAGTTTCAAGTTCTGTTTTGTCTAAGAAAATGTCATATGTAATTAGTAACCAAATAGATTTAACAAATGAGAAACATGGAGATGCTCAATAAAAATTATCATATAAAATTAGATTTGTCTACCAAACAAAGTCTATTGTGTCTTTTTTAAAATCAATGTATAGAGTTTCAATGGATCCTTAGTTTCCTTAGTTTCTTTTTAAAATCAAGTCCATTATGTATACTATCTATACACATTCAGCTTAGACATGAAATCTAAAAATAAAGACAATTAAAAATCACAATCAACTTTGAGATTTGAGCAGACTATACAGTTTTTGAACCAAATTATCAAGATAAATGTTCTCCAGCCCCTTACTAAGCAAGAATTCCCTCCATTTAGCATGAATAGTTCTCACTTTGACTCACTTCAATATCATTGTCCATTAAGATTGTGACTACATGCTAATGCAAGTAACCAATATGTGAAATAAAAAATACCATATGAGATCTTTGCTCTCTTAGAGAACCTTAAATTTTATGCTTAGAGAGATCCATTGCAGTCATAAGAAGAGAATGCACTGAGGAAGGAAAGTCTGCAGTTGTTTCAGAGCCAGCAAGAAGGCCATCATGTGGTATGGGATTGGAATGAAGGATATTTGATTTGGGTGGAGGTCCTGTGATTACACTTTCATCCCTAAACATTAGACCACCTTAATGAGAATTCATGTGAGATATTCAGAAGAAATTGCAGCAAATGAAGGATATGCCTCCATTCATGTAGAAACATAAACCACTAATGAGATCAACACTCTTCACACAGTATTCTAAGATTTAGAATTCTAGATTAATGAATAATGAACTTTTGGTGATCTATTCTTATCAGTTAAAAATTTGTCTTTCACTGTGAAGTTAATTTCCAAGTTGTAGAAGCAACATTTTTGTAGTATACTTGTAGATGATTCTAGTCACATAAAAACAAAATATCAGTAAGAAATCCAAGTCCAATAACCAATATTTTTTAGAGGTTTTGCAAAGAAACTATGAATACCAACACATTAAACTCTGCAATTTAACCTCTGGTAGTCTCCCTCCTTACACACCCACTGCCTAGAATTCCTATTTTTTCTCAATCTATCACACATAGATAGAAAAGCCAGGGAGGGAACTTTGAAAAGGGAAAAAGATAAACTAAAGTCCATGAATGGAACTTTCTACCCATTACATTCAACCTCATCTTTCAAGCTACACAATTCAATCCCATATTAGAAGATCAAGCATGCATACTGTTATTCAACATTTAATACATGAATATGAGTTCATGTTAGAAGATGTATAGACTTTAAGGCAACTTTACCGGTCCTTGATGAGTCTTGAAGTTCATGATTGAGACAAATTCCTTGCAGAGCCCTAATACAGAGAAAAGAAAAAAATTAAACTTACACATTTAGATCCCAAAATATGATATTTCAATTCCATTTAGAACTCCAAAATTTTCATTTTTAGATTGATAATTTTTCCTTTATTCATCACATCAAACATGAATCTCTTGTTCCACATTGAGTTCCAAATTCTCATCCGGTCTTAGGTACTGCTGGTCCAAACCAATTAGAGAAAAATCAAAGATAACATATTTTTTAAGTAAAATCAAAGATAACAAACAGTTATAACTGGAAAAAAAACTCTTATGTGGCAAAATATGCCTTGTGTGGTTTAATCTGTTTCAGACATAGTTTATAGATTCACTATCAAGAAATTGAAAAATATGTACATGCTCTTAATAATTAATGTGACAAACTAAATTTCAGATTTCAAATGAGATACCTGAGAAGGGGAACACATGAAGGGGAAGTCATGAACACTGAACAACCAACCAATGAATATCCTGAAGAAACAAAAAGAAACAACTTCTCTACATCAGAAAGTTACCTCTCATAATTACCTTTTTGTAATTGTTTCTAGAATGAAAATAAGAAGTCAATTTCAAGTCTATATACTATCACATGTGCAACAAAGCATACAAATGCTTCACTCACTTTCTCTTGATCCTTGATCACCAATAACTGTTGCAGATTTTGGTCCACTTGCAATCTCGTGTAACTGAAACAAAAAGGACAACATATTCATGTGTTTGGAAGAAGAAATAGAGCATTAACTTAATATAGTATAGCAGTGAACTTAATTTAAAATGGAAGGAAAAGTAAAGTGCAACTACAAAGAGACTAATTAACTGCCTAGCTGGCAGAGGTAGTGGGGAACACATTGGGGGGGGGGAGATAATGTGAGAAAGGGTATCAAAATGAGATTAAGGGTGAATTTGAGGTAGGCTGGAATTTGGACTGGACTTGGTAGATATCTCTAACTTCAAAAATAAAAGTAAGGTAACATAACATTATAAATTGAAAACCAAGGTATATAGTTGTAAATCAAATGGATAAATGCTACATTAAAGGCACCAATTTCATTGTCAAAGATTACTATGACCAGGTTATATAGTTTGCACCTTCTTTTAATATCAAGAACTGGCCTTAATATTTTCATTCACAAACTCCCCAAAAACAATTCCACCGTAAAGTCATATGATGGGAACTCAAAATTCAGTTTAAGCATTTGGGTGAACACATGGAATGCATCATCGGTATGATCATATTTAAGAAAAAAAAAAAGCCATAATTTTAACTTGTAGTTGATATATCTTAAACACTAAGTAATGAGAACATAAAGAACAATAAAATTTGCAAAAACAGAAGCTAGTAATAACCTAGGGTGAGCATAAAGCATGAGAGATTGAATGTTGCAGTAACTTGGGACACAGTTGGAAATGGTTTTTTCTTGAGAAGAAAAGATCATGATTGATAAAAAGAAATTCTTGGGAACAGATCTCCCCCAAGTGAGATTAAAGTCTGGCACAAGAAAAACAGAAAAGGAAGACAACAAAGGGTCCAAAAACACAAACGATAAAATACAGCAAAAGAGAAACAACTCTAACAAACTAAAGGCACTAACAGACTAAGAGCAACATAAAAATAAACAGCAGTATCATGAACAAAATAGCAGCAGCAGCACACCGCACCAGCAAAAACATCTACCCTTTCATGAAACTCGCAGCACCAGCAAGCAAGTGATCGGCAACAGCAAGCATTAACCAAAAACCGACAACAAAAGCAGAAAAACAACAAAGGACTCTAGTAGAAGAGACATCACAGCAACACCAAACTCTTGTCAAACTTATCCCTGTAAAAAAATTAAGACATCACAACAACAAAAGGTGATAAGATGCTTAAGAATGAGCTGATATTTTACTTGAAGAACACAGCTAATGAATTTTATGAAGGAAACATAACTTTAATCTCAACCATGACATCTCTTCTTACAGCAAATTCATGAAGGAAAACATATTCGCGTTAAGATTACCTAATTAAGCCTCTTATTTTATGTTATATCTTAGGCATAAGAAAAGTATTTTATTAATATCCTTAACTTTGAACTACTAACATATTCAGATTGGAACTATTAACATATTCATTTTAGTTGTCGGCATTGATCCGTTCTAAAGGCCTATTACACTCTAATGGCCATGTCTTGTATCACAAAGTCAAGTTAATGAGAAAACAATATTGCAGAATCAATGTTAGCTATTGAGAATCAAAGAAAATGGTAGTTCAAACTCATCTAAAAAGCTGAAATCTGTCCAGGCTTGTTAGGAACCTAATGAAATACAAACACACTCACTTGTAAGTGACTTTTGAATTTGTCAATTGCCATGCCTTCCACATGCATGTGTTCACTAATATGTTTAGGAGTGGCTACTGCAAAACAAATAAAAAACAACCAATTAGGCACACATATATAAGGACAAATGAAACAAATCAGTGAAATAAGTGAGAGCAAGGGAGTTTGGAAGAGAAGAAATTGGGAAATGGAAATGAGTTGAGTGGGAGTTCAGAACATGTGGTATTTATAGCCAAGTTTTGAAACTACAGTGACACAACCACACATGTAGTACGATTTATAAAAAAAAAAAAAAAACTAACATGATTTTCAAAAAACTACATCTACAAATTAAACAATACAGATGAAAGGATTGAGTAGTACAAAATATATACAACAGAGAGGAGATAATTAAAGGAGCTTTGGATTGACACTGACCATTTGGTGAGAGATTAAACCTTTGCTGATGCATTCAAACCTATGTTCCGGTTTTGTAGGAGAAAGGATGACGAACGAACAGTGAATCGTTTGAGGTGTGAAGACGTGAATGGTTCGAGCATACACGACGGCAAACAAATCTTGAGGCAAGCTTCAACCGACGGCCGAAAGTAAAGGCTCAGATCAATCGGAAAAGACGAAGTTGATGGGTTGGTGAGAAGTGGGTGGAAAGATGAACGAAAACACTGAATCACAGCTAGGGTTTTAGAATGAAGTGCAGAATAAGGAAGTTATGGAAGAGAAATCAACAAATAGAGATGAATCGTACAGCAGAGTGGGTAGAAAAAGGTCTGAGACACGCGAATGCAATCTGGGTTCGTCATTGATGGGGAGAAACAGTGCAATACGAAACGATGTCGTTTTGGACGTTCTGGTTGAAAAAAAAAACAAAAAGTAAAAGCAGGACACGTGTCGAAACGCAATAGGAGGTTATATAGCTACAGTAGTGGACAAATAAGAAGTAGTAGATTCATTAAATGAATGAACCTAAAAAGTGTTTTTTACTTATATATGTGATCGGAGGGTGTACTAACTACTAAGTTTTGTGAAAATATAAAGTTTTTTTTTCCGAGGGAGAGTGTGTGTAAGTAAAGCCCAATTAAATGGGCCTCAGAGCAAAACCCTAACTGGCCCGTTCTGTTTGGTTAGGTTTATAAGAACCCTTGCAACCATTTTCGCAGTAACTCGCTGCTTCCGCCGAGTGTAGAAGAAGAACAAGGAGAACGAAGCAGTTTCTGCATCATCATCGCCAACATGGTTCAAGGACGCAAAGGAGAGCGTGTTAGGTTTGTGATCTATCTCCTCCCTCTCGTACATCCTTCAGTTTCGCCATTTTTGCCATCGCTTCTGAATCTTCGATCTGTGATTCTAGATTTTATTTTGTTGCAATTTTCAACTAGTTTTTGCTTAGATATGACAGATTATGTGTAATGCAGTGATTAGAAATCAGTTTTAGGAACTCTGTTTGCAAATGAATCTTGCTAATTAGTTTATTGGATTAATACATGTTAATCAAATCAACATTTGCTGATTTTGTTGTGTTTGTTTCATCAGGCTTTATGTCAGAGGTTCAATTCTTGGATACAAGAGGTACATAGTTTTCTAGTTTCAATTGTATTTTATGTACTGGATTTTGATTTGGGTAGCTGAACTGTGTTTGTGTTGTTGTTGTTGTTGTTCAGGTCCAAGTCGAATCAATACCCGAATACCTCACTGATCCAGATTGAGGGAGTGAACTCCAAGGAAGAGGTTGCGTGGTACGCTGGGAAGCGCATGGCGTACATTTACAAAGCCAAGGTAAAGCAGAATGGAACTCACTATCGCTGCATTTGGGGGAAGGTTATCAGGCCTCATGGTAACAGCGGTGTAGTCCGCGCTAAGTTCAAGTCAAACCTGCCACCACGATCCATGGTAATTTTTCGGACATGGAAATTATTGGTTTATTTATCGTGGTAACATTTTGTGGTTTCTAAGTGGATTGAGTGTTGATGATGCATTTGCAGGGTGCGAGAGTTAGAGTCTTCATGTACCCAAGCAATATATGAGGTAATGGGACCTTCATCTTGATTCTTAATTTTGCACATTGGTGGTTGGTTAATGATTCATGGTTGAACTGTGGTTAGACTGCTAGTAATTCAATACAAAATTTTAAATTAGCATAAATGAAAGAAACAATATGTGTCTTGCATGATTGGAAAAAATTCAATTTCATTGTTGGACCAGTTCAGCCTGTTACCTTGTAGTTTTTTTGGTTGATTGATTTCATGGATCGTCTAGAGCAGTGACCTAACCAATTCACCAGTTTCCAATGAAACTAGCCAACTAGTTAGTTTGGTTTGGTTTAGTTTTTATCCTTGGATTGTTTCGTCTTGAAGCCTCTCATACTCGGTCTCAGTTATTGGAATCATTGAGTAAAAAATGTCTATAGTAAAATTTTTGTGTTTGCATGAATTAATCTTGTTATGCTGGAATGTTGGGGTTTCCAACCTAATTTGTGTGTCTAACATCGGAAAAAATTGTATTGTTTATTCTGTGTTTTTAATATACTACCTATTAGGATTAGGATTGACTGAGTATTCCTTGTGTGGGCAGAGTAAGAAAATACATTGTCCATGCTTCATGTTTCATAGGCCAAATTTGCTTTTCAAAAGTAGATTCCTCTTCAGATTAAGTTGCTGACTTCTCTAATTTGGTGACAGCAGTAATTCTTTCTCAGACTCCATTGTGCTGTCTCCGTTCTAACTGTCTTATTTCCT